>NW_021635585.1:0-187141 GCF_004799145.2 Neltuma alba | reverse complement strand
CAACGGCATCTTGAAAGTCACAGGCTTATCCATGTTTGGCACTATGGAATGAAGAACCTCCAACTGGAATACATAAGCGCAACATCACTAAGGAGGGCAAGAGTACAGGATCAGATGATGCGCTCGTTGTGGCCTTCTTTGCTTGCCGCCTTCTTCACTATTGGCTTTGTAATAAGTCTCTTTGGCCACAAAATGAAATGTCCTTTAGCTTGGGCCAAGAGTCGAACCTCATCAGTAGGATTAGGCACTGGTGTACCCCCTGACCACGAACAATCCTCTCCTCCACTGTCACCTTGCTTGATTGCTCGGAATTTTGTTGCCGTGAATCGTTGTGCCCATGAATGCTCGACCACTAGCAACATGAACAGGTGATTTTCATAATCCACATAGAGAGAACACGGCATCCCATTGTCTTCGACAGGGTCAGGGCTAGGGTCAGGGTCAGACACTGTCAGTGGCTGTGTCTGATATTATTACTGCCCTTTCCGCTTTTTATCACAGGTGAACCCTGAAACATAATATGAAATTAGTTAAGAAACATTAAATAAGTTTAAATGGATCAAATGAATCTTTAGAAGATTTAAAAAGATGTGTGATTATTACCTGGGAAGGTTCAGATACTCGGGGCATCTGGAATCCGCTCGTACCCATCATCATCAAAGTCTGTTGAAACTTGGCATCGAATTCATCACGTATCTTTTGCATCTCTGCCATGTGTTGTTGACTTAGTTCAGCTCGAACTCTCTCTGTTTCTTCTTGTAGTCGTTGGTCGAGCTCCTCTTTAGATACCATGTTAGCGGAGGATGATCTGGTGCTTCTTCGTGAAGCAGAGCCAAAAAATTCTTTAATACCAATCCCTTTAGGGGCCCCTCGGACTCTTCCGGGATGGTCAGCCTTTCCAATAGCAGTGGCCAAGATATCCATCCGTCCTTGAGGGATGAATGTACCTTGAGATAGTTGCTCCTCAAGTGTATCCTATATCATTAAAACACACAAATTCAATTTAAGATATATTGAAAAAACAATCAATGAAGCATAATTCTTAAATATTACTTACAATCCTCTCAGCAACAGTAGCAGACTGTGGAGTAATGTATTGACCCTTTTTAATCCTCGCCGCCTTCCATTTTTCTTGGCGAGAAGGACGCTCAATAGATGGCATGTAGCCAGTAGGATCTGAAGCAGCAGCCATCTGTGCATTCTTCAGTCGTTCCTCCATCTCATACTTCTTTCCAACCCACCATACCCTGCACGAGACATGGTATGTGGGTATACATTCTGCTCAGATATTTGTTTGTTCTTCTGACTCAATGCCTATGACAATGAAACCAAATCGACAAAATTAGTTTAGGTAAATAAAATATGACCTGATTAAAAATAAGTTTGAAGAAACCAAACCTGAAATGCGGGGTCTTCACGTTGCTTCACAAAATTCTCCCATGCCTCATCGCTAATAAACTGGTATCGTTCCTTAGGATGCACACCCTTTCTTTTTCCATTAATATAATGTGTTGTAAGCATGGACTTAAAATCCCTCCACCGTTCAGCAATTTGCTTCAACAACGGTCTCTCATTTGTTTAGTGGCAGGAATATCAAATGTCAGCTGCATGCAATACAATAATAGCATAGAGTTATAAAGTAAATAAACAACTATAATTGAAACAAGTAGAGAAAACAATGCACAATATACCAATATATCCTCCCAAAGTTTTTTCTTCAAATCTTTGTCCACCTTCTTCCAGTTAGGAATGTCAATGCTAATTTTACTGCGTGCGAGATAACCCACATAACTAGTAAATTGAGCCCCATCCTTTCCTATAGGCTTCAGATCATCATCAAATTCCACTGTAATCCTCATAGGCTGTGTGCTCTCATCACGTAATGCTAAATGCCTCATATGGGTTGGCCCTCTACCCTTTCTCCGGCTAGTAAAAGAGTGTCATCACCAGAACCCTGTTGACCGGATCCGTCCATTTCCTGTTTAAAGAATAAGGAATTAATAAATGTAAGAATAAAAAATATCAAGTTAATATAAAACACTATATTATTAAGTATATTTAGCAAAAAAAAATCAAAAAATTCATTTGAGGCTTACAACGATTATCCTCCCAAATTCCTTCACAATGATCATCTCTAACAGCATAGTCATCATCTACCAAATCTAATTCAACTGCTTTAGGTCGAGTAGCTGTGAAAGGCGGGGTTTCATCAAGATTAAGCTCTAAGTCACCATCATCTCCACCAACTCCTTGCCTTTTGCCTTGAAGCACGATAGACAATTTCTTTTTTGCTAGATCGGGAACGAAGAACACTTGTTTTGCTTGACTTGCCAAAATAAATGGCTCGTCTCCGTATCCAAACCTCTCAAGATCGACCGAAACAAATCCAAATTCTTCATCCACTTGCACAGCATTACTATTAACCCACTTACATTTGAAGACGGGAACTTTAAACTTGGTATAACTAACCTCCCATATCTCTTCTATTATTCCATAATAGGACATTGCCGCCAACATTGGGTTTCTGTCTTTAGAACTAGCAAAATGCATGGCTTCCGCTACTACCATCACCCCACTATTCTGCATAGTACTCTTATCGTCTTGGGTTTTTGTGTAAAAAGAATAACCATTTATATCATATCCACCCCAACACAAAACCTCAAAAGAAGGCCCTGCAGCTAGCCTCTGTATTGTCTCAGAAGGATTGCCATCTTTTAACACTTCTCGCTTGAACCACTCTGCAAATGACTTATTATGTTCATTAGCTAGTTGCATGTCACTCTTTCTTGGATTCAAGTTCCTCAGCATATTCTTGTGAGCATTTAAGTACGGCAAAACTTCATCCGTGTTGTTTAAAATGTATAGATGTGCCTGCATTACAACTTCTCTTGACATAGACCTCACTATGACACCCCGTGTTCCCTTGCTTCTTCTCCCTTGATCATGTCGAGATTGAGGAAGACCAACTGCCTTTACCCTGTCAAGATATGCGTTACAAAACTCAACTGCCTCCTCAGCTACATATCTCTCAACAATTGATGCCTCAGGCCGATAAGGATTCTTAGAGTACCCTTTTAGGATTTTCATGTATCTCTCAAAAGGGTACATCCATCTTAAACACACAGGGCCACAAAGTCTTATCTCTCGCACAAGATGAGCTATCAAGTGGACCATAATATCAAAAAATGATGGAGGAAAATGCATTTCCAATTGAGAGAGGATCACATAACCTTCATTTTCTAATTCATCCAACTCAGCAGGATCAATGACTTTGCTGCAAATGGCACTAAAAAACATACAAAGTCTTGTAATAGTATTTCTCACATCGGTTTTCATAATGCCTCGAATAGCAAGTGGAAGTAATTGTTGCATCAACACATGACAATCATGAGACTTCATTCCCGTTATCTTCAAATCTTGCATTGAAACAAGTTTGCTTAAATTAGAAGAATAACCTTGTGGCACCTTAATAGTATTGACAAAACCACAGAAACTTCTTTTCTCTTCTTTTGATAATGTGTGCGCAGCTGGATGTAAATAAGCCCTCTTACCATCTCTTTCTTGTGGGTGAAGAACATTTCTTATTCCAATTTCGACTAAGTCTCGTCTTGTATTGATTCCATCTTTAGTCTTTCCACTTATATGCAAAAGTGTACCAACAAGACTCTCACATACATTCTTCTCCACATGCATCACGTCTAGACTATGCCTCACATCAAGACTTCGCCAATATGGAAGATCAAAAAAGACAGATCTTTTTTTCCATATATTTCTCTCACTGGCAGTCTTCTTCTTCTTCTTCTTACCGAAGACCACATTAATTCCCTCCACCCGCTGATAAACTTCTTCTCCAGTTAATGGTCTTGGAGCCATTTCATATTCTTGTGAGCCATTAAATGCCTTTTTCAATCTACGGTAAGGGTGATACCGACTAAGAAACCTTCTGTGACCAAGATATACTGTCTTCCTGCCATGTTTAAGTTGCATATAGTGGGTGCCTTCTTCACATATCGGGCATGCTTTATGCCCCTTAACACTGTATCCAGACAAATTTCCATATGCTGGAAAGTCATTTATCGTGGTGAAGATCATGGCACGTAAATTGAAGGTCTCTTGTTTATATGCATCAAACACATCAACACCTTCCTCCCATAATTTCTTCAGATCCTCAATCAAAGGTGCCAAATACACATCAATATCGTTTCCCGGTTGTTTTGGCCCCGAGATCATCAAAGATAGCATGATATACTTTCTTTTCATACATAACCAAGGAGGCAAGTTGTAAATTACGAGGAGCACTGGCCAAGCACTGTGTGTGCTACTAAGATTACCATATGGGTTAATTCCATCCGTACAAAGCCCTAGCCGAAGGTTTCTTGGCTCGCTACCAAATTGAGGAAATTTTTGATCTATTGTTTTCCATTGAAGAGAATCTGCTGGGTGACGAAGCTTTCCATCACATATTTTCTCATCAAAATGCCATCTCAAGTTCTTTGCATCTGTGGCATTAGCAAATAGACGCTTAAATCGTGGTATTATTGGAAGATACCACAGAACCTTTAAAGGAGAACCTTTGGTCATCTCATTATAATCACCATCATCTTTCTTCATTTTGTATCTTGAAGTCCCACATTTAGGGCACTTATTCAACTCTTCATAATCATTTCTGAATAATATGCAGTCATTAGGACACGCATGTATCTTCTCATATTCCAAACCCATCGGACACAAAATCTTTTTTGCCTCATACATTCGTTTCGGAAGTGAATTCCCTTTGGGAAGAATATCACTCAGCAATTCAAGCAATTCCGTAAAACTAGCATCGGTCCAACCATTTCTTGCCTTCAAATTCATCAGTTTCAATACGGTTGTCAATCTTGTGTAATCATCTTTGCACCCCGGGTATAAAGGTGTCTCTGCATCACTACACAAAGTTTCAAAGGTGGAAGAAAACTGTGTAGAGGATTCAGACCTTATATCACGAAACATATCCGAAATTCTATCACCAAAGTCTTCATTAACAACCTTCTCATTTGCAGACAGTGTAGTCTTTCTAATTTCTCCATGCCATATCCAATTTGTATACCTCAAATTTATCCCATTACAGATAAGATGCTCTTTTATCTCAGAAATACTCCGTCGACTATTGTTTAAACATTTGACACAAGGACAATAGTACAATCCATCTCCTTTACTAGGGGCATTTCTCTGAGCAAACTCAAGAAATTTTTCAACCCCATCCTCATATTCCTTGCTAATTCTCCTAGCTTTCATCCAACTACGATCCATTGTTCTACAGATTATTTAAACAATACTTTACTATCAATCAAAATTCATAACGAAGGAAAAAAACACAAAATAACTAACAGATTATTTATCACTAAATTCTTATATTTATTACAAAAAATTATCAAAAATTCGAAATAAATATCAAAAAATTATAAAAAAAATTAAAAACTTCACAATTAATCAACTCCAAACATTTTAACATATTTCTAATACAGTATGTAAAAAGGAATTAAGGTTTTCTCACATCTAATGCCTACCAATTAACACCAATCAACGGTTCAACCACATAAAAATGCAAAATGAACAATAGAAGCTAACCACAATGTAAAACTAACAACCCATTTCATATATAACAGATTTTCATGGCTAAAACATTCAACAAACCAAGAAAAATTGAAAAGAATGAAAGAAGAGGATACTCACAGAGCAGAGAAGCTTCAAACGCGAAGTGAGGCGGCGGCGGACGGCGGCGGACGGCGGCAACGGACCGGTCTTCGGTTAGATAGTGGAGGGTAGGACCGGATTTCAGTGGCGGACGGCGGCGGACGGAATGGGAGGCGCGGTCGACCACGGCGGAGTGCGGCGCACGGCGGCAAGGCTCCAAGGGCTCAATGGAGGAGTTTAAACGGTGGGCTAGAGGCGGGAATGGCCGGTAATGGCAGTTTCACGGTGGTGGGGCAGAGGGGGACCACGGCGCACTGAAGAAATGAGAAAGAAAGTGGAGGAGTCGAGCGGGTTTCGGCGATAGAAGAACACACTTTCCACGGCGGTTTTGAATAAAACCGCCGTGGAAAGTGTTTTTAACGGCGGTTCTTTAAAGAACCGCCGTTAAAAATATTTTCCACGGCGGTTCTTTAAAGAACCGCCGTGGAAAATACTTTCCACGGCGGTTTTATTCAAAACCGCCGTGGAAATAATAAACCTTTCAACTTATTTACAAAAATGCCACCGCGTTTTTTTCCACTTCGTTTTTCTGCTGAACCGCCGTTAGTTTGCGACGTTAAAGGTCTTTTTTCTAGTAGTGGTTGTAACAGGGATATAAGAAATGCAAGTTGGGGTGCAAGTGGGCAATCAGGAGAGCCTAGCGTCCATATCCATGTTCCTTTAATCTGTGCTTACAATTAAAAAAAAAAAAAAAGCCACCACATTAAAACCCTTTTCTTCCTCTTTTTTGTTTTTTTAATCTTATAACAAGCAGTTTAAATACACACAAGCCAGCTTCAAACCCGAAACCTTATCCAAGCAAGGCAAGTGACGTTACTATTAAGACAGCTTAGGGTTGACCCCTCGTCTTCATCAAATTTTGTTACCCTCCCTTTTTTTAATTCCTTCTTTAACCCTCTAATCCCTATATATATAAACTAGTTTTTTTTTAAATAAAAAATACATGTTTGTGTGTGTGTGTGTGTGTTTTCATTTAGTAAGTACATAGCTGGTTCGAGATTGTTTGCGGAAGTTCCGGGTTCTGAATAAGGCAGAAAGGGCACAGCACAAAAGCGATGAGATTGAAGAGGGAAAAATATCACTAAACTATCTAAACATGTATATGCAAAGAAAGATCTTTGAATATGTTTTCATTTTGTTTTGTGTGTGTGTGTGTGTGATAAATAAAACCTGAACGTACGTGCCGAAGCAAAAACAATACATAGAAGATAAAAATAAAATACGTTAATGTGTGTGTCCATGGAAGGAACCTATATATATTTGTGGTGGCGTTCATTGTCAGCCACATCCCAAAAGCACTTGTGTGTGTGTGTGTGTGTGTAAATAAAGAGTTGCAGGCGGTGAGATTTTTATTTAGCAGCAATTAAGAAATTATTTGTAAGTGTGATGCTGGACTCAGCAAGCACAAGCCAATTTGAATTGATGAAAATGAGATTTGTTCATTTGAAATCCACCCATCGGTGGGGTTGATATGCATGCGCCGACATAATGTGCCATTTTCACGAGAAAGGAAACCGGAATTATATTACTTTCTCCGCTACTTAATATTAGTATAAAAGCTAGTTAATTAATTTGAATAGATTAAATAAATTTGTTAAATTAGTTATTTATAATAAATATATATTATTGTTTCTAAAATAATCTTACTAATAATATATATTAACCAGAACTATAATTTGATGAAACATTTAATTTGTGTAACTACTAGGAAAATCATTTTAAAAAAATAAATATGAGAGATAAAATCTTGTATTAAAAATTAGAAGTATTATTATTATTATTATTGGAACGAAGAAGTGGGGAAAAACACAGAGAGGATTAAAAAGAATAAATAAATAAAAAAATATTGTAATGATAAAGAAGGTAAGGAAGTGAAGTGATGATGGGGAGGGGACAAAGGAAGGAGAAGAGAATGAATCCGTTTCGTCGTGGAGGGAAGATGTTGACGTGTCATTTATAGACCGCACGTGCTTTTCAAAATCTCCCCCTCTGCCACGCCTCTCTATATCCGATGTTATTAGTCGTTAGAAAAATTCATCATCTTTTTTTTCAGTTTTGATTTTGTAGTAATTCAGTTCTTAAATTTTTTACTTAGTGTAACTCAATTTTTATAATTTTAATTTAGTTAAATTTTAATCGTAAACCATAACTTATCACAACTCAATTCTTATAATTTTAATATCAAGTATTATTTAATTATTGATTATGTATTTATCTTCATTTGCACGCATGTGGAAGATAATAATGCCATATAGTTGCTTGAATTTAAAAACATACATCACAATAATTTTATGCTTTTAAGAATATCATGTTAACAATTAGTATAATTATTGATAATGAGAACTATTAAATACATAATGATATTTTATGTATTTTGATGAACTTACAATAATATACTAGCTCCAACTCTTAATATAAGATTCATTTTGTTTTATACTACAGAATGAGTGTTATATTAAGAAACAGAGATAGTAATATTTAAGCATTCCTGTTACTTACATAAAATAGCATTCTGTGCTAATAATTATCACATAAATTAGTGTTTCTCATCTCTAAACTCATTCATGAAACAAAAACTGATGATGTTAAAACAACCAAACTTTGAAAGAAAATTAAAGAACCATTGCGCTAGTAATAAACATGTAGAAGTAAGGGCCAACTGTCCACGGCATATTTATGGATTCTTTGCGACGTTCCTAATGATAAAGCTATCGGCTGTTTGGTCTTTCGGAGAAAAGAGCGGACCCTATTGCGCCTTTTTTTTTTTTAATTTATCCTACAGTACTTACGTAACTGATGACGTAGGCGTTTTATGCATTTTGCAATGGGTACCGGGGCACGGGCCCATGACCATCCGGACATCAAGCCCACTTAGGCCCATTCCAAGGAGCTGCGGCGCTTTTTTTTTTTCCCCCAAACTTTCATTGACTAAGAATGAGCGAGTCCTGGTAATGTGTGTGTATAAATATATAAAAGAATGGATAAGCGACCTTTTTAATGATCGAAAATAATTATGCAACGCCTTCCGTGGAAAACACCCAAAAAAGGAGGGAAAAAAAAAGACACTTCGTTTCAGATCAAAAAAGGTTTGAATGAAAATCAAACCATTATTTTAAAAATAATTTTATCTTATACACACTAAATATGTGAAAGGAGTTTTGTGTCAATTTACATAAAAACATTTTTAAAAAGTGTTTTTAGAAGTAACCAAAAACCTCCCAAATCATGCCATGAGCCCAATTCAGTTCGACGCACCCATCATACACTTGCAAGGAGGAATTCCAATTATAAGCCGAGTTATATTTAAAACTTAATAAATGTCCTATTTGCAATTAGAATTCTTAAATCTGCAGTCATTTGAATTAATATTCGCAACTGATTTTTCAAAAAATTTCACCGAGAACCTAATCGTGATTAATTTGCTCTTTCGGCACTTGGGTGTCATCCTCCCTATACATTATCCCTCTCTTTCAATAAATCAATAGTACCTATCGTTATATATATATATATATATATATATATTTTCTGTGGACACACGGTGGCATCAATTAAGAAAGAATATAGAATTGAATTTTAAGGGTAAAAGAGCTTGGCAAAGAGAAGCTCATTCCAAGTGTCTTGGAGGCCAGGCAAGCACCAGTGAACACAATCAGCGTAGGAAGCTGGGTTAGCTAACTGCTGAGGAGTCAAAGGGTTCCATTGTTTCTTGTAGATAGCAGTGTGCGCATCTTTGCGATAGCCTGAGAGCCGCGTGATGTTGAGGAACGTAATGGGCACTTTGGATTTCCCAAACACTTGTCCTATCACTCTCATTATGCCCCTCTCTGCCTCCCCTCCCCAATCGTACGTCCAATCCTCGATCGGTCTCGTTTCATTGTAGCAGTTCCCTTCCGCTCTCCCTCCCCACTCTACGCTCCTGCATGATAATAAGCCCACATAATTAAACTTTGATATTTCCACCACATGATGATGATACGTATGCATGCATGTGCAGTACTCACTTTGTGTGAGAAGGAGACATGCTGGTGAAGAAGACTCTTGTGTTGTTAGGGTCCATGTTCTGCTTCACCCATTTGAGCATACTCTTCATGGCCATGCGATAAGCATCATCGGTTGACATGCGTGCTATGTCTTTCACTTTGTCATCAAAAGATCCGAGCCTGAACTTTTTGTTGTTACACATATCAGTTTTGCAAAAGAAAGAACGAATATGGTTGGATAGGTAATTAGTTTGAATGTTAGTGAAGGAAAGAATTGAAGGAACTCACAGGATCTTCATCTTGGAGCCGGTCATCCACCAGAGGTAGGTGTTGAATACTATGATATCAGCGCCTTTCCAATTCCTCCCGTGCTTGTTGATGGAGCCCTTTCTGACGATCCTGTCGGTTATCCTGTGGACGACGGCATCGTCAGAGTTGGACTCCAGCAGAAACGGCGCCCAGTAGAACTCGATGGTGGCGTTGTAGTTCTAAAACAAACATTTATAAAAATGCAGAGTTATACCAGTTATGTGTGATTGTGTTGAACAATACACGAAGCAAGCAAAGGAAGGGAGAAGGATGGATAACAAGTTACCTTGGCGGTGAAGACGGTGAGGGAACCGAAGGTTTCCATGGATTTGGCTTCTGGAGGAATGAGGCGATGCAGGAGACAGACCATGGAGACATACTGACCACGATTCAGGGAGTCTCCCACGAACATCATCCTCTTCCCTCGGAGTGTTTCCAGCATCAAGCTCGCATTGAATCTGTACCCCTTGATCATTCATTGTGTTAGTTCCGAGATTTTAACCATATCAACTTCTAAGTTTATAATTAGTTATAACATCAATCTCATGGGATCGGATACATAGGGAAATTTTGAAGAAATGCCAAGGCTATTTTTGGCATTGGCCGGACGGCACGTAATTCCACATTTGATATATAAGTACATGATCTGCGCATCACTGCATTTGCCTCGAACATGGGTCCATAGTGAATTTGGTCTATGGATCCTTAAACGCTTCTTTGGTAAAACTTAGAACCACGTCACTTCCCTCAAAACAATTCTTTGGAAAAAAAATTGCAGTTTCCCATTATATTAGATCTAGCATGAAACAGAAATCACGTAAGAAAGGTTAAAAACTGTCACTAAACGAAAGGCAAGATCCTAATCAAATTTCCAACCTGGCGTTTTAATCCTTTGAATTTTTCAAAAGTGGGTTAAAAATTACTCCTGAACAATGAAATTGATTTGATGATAGGGGTGATGTTAGGCAGGAGTGCAGGACAACTGGGGCATACTGATACTGGGTCCCACATCAAAGAACACGCCTAACTTTTCCTTTGGACCAGGGTGAGGGGCCTAGCTGGCAACTTGCCCATGGGCATTTAAGCTTAATGTCGCATGAAAAATTTTTATAAAAAAAAAAATTAGCACAATAAAACACACCTACCCAGCACACTTACATATACAACCACTCCACGCAGCCATTGGGCCAAGAGACCGTTGATACTTGATAAATTCTAAATGCGATCGATTTTATGTCTAAAGGAGCATTTCATTTTTATATAAATATTATTTTATACGTGAAAGAATCAAATAGTGGTAATATATATACTAGTATTTTCTAAACACATCAATGCAACCAAAGGCACATTTCACTAGGGCTCTTTTTAAGGATGATGGGACTACATTTTGCCGCCTGTTCCCACTCATGTTTATCAAAAGCCTGAGTTATTTTAGGCTATACAAGAGCAAGCTGAGCAAGGTAGGCTTCTCTATCCGAACAAAGACATTTTACTTATAATATTATATATGAAGAAAATTTCAGTCAAGTACTAAAAAATAACATTTTAAACATTAAATATACTCCATAATTTCACAACTTGTAACATTAAAAAAATAAATATCCATGTTCATGAGATTCGACGAGTTTTTACGTTGGCTGTCGAGGGCCTAACACAACCCTCCTCCTTTATCCGGGCTTGGGACCGGCTATACAACATAGGCGGAGTTTTAAAAAAAAAATTAAAAAAATAAATATAATTATATAAAAATATTAGTAGTTCACATCTGTTCACCTAAATTTCATAATAAAACACAAGTATACAACACAGTCTTAACACAATATCCATTCTTAAACAAGGAAAAAAATATATATATAATCATCCATAAGCTATTAAAATAAGTCAACTAAAAGACTATAATGCCACAATAATAAGCATGCATAAGCATGCATATTATAATTTTTAAATAAAATTATATATATTTTATAAGCAGAACAGCATATTGTGCCTAATGCCCAACCTAACCAACAAATGGCTCTACTTGAAATGGCCCAATGTTTTCTAGGGCCATTTTTTTGGGTAGGGCAGGGTATTTCATTTTTATTGGTGCTGGCAGTCACATGAACACCCCCTGCATTTCACAGAAAAGTTCAGCAGTAACATTTTATATTTTTCAATTAGAAGCATTTTCTAAACAGTATTTAATTTGGCACTTATGAAGCAATACCAGAGGAATCCTACGGTAACTCTGCTTTCTTTTTAAAGCCAAAAAAAACACTAGCTAGCCGGTAGCGCTTAAAACATACATCTGGCTATTTCTTAGCTCAAAAAAAAAAAAAGAACATATAGATAAATACTATTAAAGCCTTGTTTTTAGTAGTGATTAAATTATAAAAACTAATAATGATATTAACTCCACAAAAAAAGAAAAAAGAAAATCTGCAGTGCTTAAAACATCCAATGCTACTGCTTAGTTTAAAAAATTTAAAATATAAAATTTAAATAAAAGGTAATACTTTACTATTTTTCAAAGAAAAAAAAACTTCTGTATATAGATGTATTGTAGTGTTTGGATTTGATGGTGAAAGGCTTCTTCAATATTATACGTTTTGTCTAGTACGAAAATACTTACATAAGAGGACAACTACAAATTCCAAATGAAATGTGTATATACTGAACGATAAAATTCATTGGATATATTCATTAATTTCATACACATTCGAAACCCGTTTAACCAAAAATTAAGACTGTACATTTTTGGTTCAAAACCTGTAATCATCTTAGGATTAGGATCGCAGTAACAAAAATCTTTTTAAGAAATCACTTGGGTCAAATATTGATGCGATACATATATATGATAATATTGAATATATTAACTATTGTAGCTGGCTTTTACTTGTCAACCACATTGTCTCTTCACAAGGACGGCCATCAGTTCACACGTGCCAAGCACGCACATTTCCGGTCGGCCCCTCCGGTTTTCCACTTTCCCGAAAGTTGTCGGCAATGGATTTTCAAGCAATTGAATCCGATTCACCGATGATTCTTGCGGTAAATCAGAAGGCAAGCAAAGTAAAAGGTAAAAGGCAAGGCAAAAAGCAGGAAAGAGGTTCGATGGGGACACTTACTTGGGAAGATCGCAACCCTCGGGCTGCCATCTCCAGTGCTGGTACTCCTTCTCCGGCCGCCCATGCTCCTGACACGTCAGCTGTGGCTGTATGTACGGACACTCGGATTCCTCGTACAGCGGCCTCGCCGCCTCGTCCCGCACCCAACTCCCACTGAACACATCGCACCCCTCCTGCGTTCTCCCGACGGCGAACGGCACTGCTTCCTGCCGCCGCCTTATAACCCTTTCTGGTATATGAGAAGAATGATGAACATCGGGGCTTGAATTGAAGTGGTGGGACTCGCCGGAGGGATGAGGATGTTGACGAGAGATGAAGAGGAGATTGTGGGCATAGAGGACGGAGACGAAGAGGATGAAAGCTAATAAGGTGAGGAGAAGCGGAGAGAGACGAGAAGAGCGAGAAAACGGAGGCTTCATTTGCATGAACACCCCAGGCCTGTTTGGGGTCAGTGGATTCTTCCTCATCTCACTTTCCCCCTCAATTAATATTGGCCTGGGATGGGAGCCCTAAATTGTTCATTTGCCGAGTACCTTTTATTATCATTACTTGTTCTAGTTGTATGCTGCTTTTATATTTATAGCATCATTTTTCTTCTCTCGCCAATTTCACCTTTTTTATTTTTTTGGCATGACAATTTTATTTTGTTTTCGAGTTCATGTATTTCGTCCGGAATTGTGAATTTGATGTTCCCCGTAATTGTATATGTGTGTGTGTGTGAGAGGAAAAAGTTATTTTACAAATATTTATACTCTCTCTATTTTAATTCGAATATTTGATACCTTTATATGCCATTATTTTTTTATTAAATCGTTTAATTTTGCTTTAAGTTAAAGAATTTCATTTAAAAAAAGAAAAGACAGTACTACTCTATATCGAATTAAAAGTTGAAAAAAAATATAAATGCCTACAAAATAATTTTCCGCGTGTGTGGAAGCTAAGTTGCGAAGACTGCCATTAATTCTGTACGTTTGGTCCTGCTGCCTCGCGTTCTAAATTTTAATGAGACAATTAATGGGGTTGCCTTGATGGGATGAACTATTTTGAATGAAATTCAACGAAGCCAGGGTCTTCTGCTGAAATTTTTGAGAAAAAACTATGATTCATTCAAATGATTAACTGGCGTTAGCTTTGAGCTTGAAGGAGGTTAATTATTAATCCCACCCACAAAATTCAGCTTCGTTGCCTTTAGCCAATTCAGCATCATGCAGATCGTATCTGTACCATGAGAACTTAGAAAGAGTATTTTCAGATCACCCATTTCTCTACATCTGGTATTTAGAAGTTAGTTTAGTAACACCGGTCTCGTGGCCGAATGAAAATCAAAAGATAAAATGGTCGATATTGGCTGTCGCTAGACGCAAGTAGCTAGCTCGAGGGTCCAGTATTAGCTTCAACATGTTAACTTACTGGGGCAAGTTTTAAATGTTATGAAAAAGTGATTTTGAGAAGTGAGAGAGTTTGGATAGTTGTTATCAGAAGCACTTTTTATATATATAAATTACTAAAAAAAAGACATAAATTAATATGATAATTACAGAAAAAATAGATTTTATGATATATTCTAATTTGAAGGAATAAAATTGTTAATAATATATTTTTTATTAACATAATTAATAATACATAAGATAATATAATTAATAAATAATTAATATGTATATATATTTTTAAAATATAAGATTAAATATGTTTATAAAAAAAATAACAAGATTCATATCCTATAAGCTCTCACACTCTCCCTTTTTTCTCCAAAAGCAAAAATTTTTGCCTTTTTCAAAATCATGGTTTTGGAGCCAAAACCATGGTTTTGGTCCAAAACCACAGTTTGCCCAAAACCAGTGGGTGTTTGGGTGACTTATCACCCAAACCATGGTTTGGGTCCCCAAACCATGGTTTGGGGTGTCACCCAAACGGAGCCTTATTCTTTTCAGAATCTATTCTCTAGAATCACTTTTCCAAACCACGGTTTGGTTTCATTCAAACACACCCTTATGTGTAACATGTCATCAATGATATGTAACAATTATTAATATAAAAAATCATTTACACACGGTGAAAGATATGTTGTATAAAATGGATAAAAAAGTTATACTTACGGATCATATAGTTGCATGCTCTCAAATTTAAATCTTTTTAACTAGTTAAATTTTTAAACAGGAATTTTGTACCAAATTTCCCAACTTATTATCTTTGACCGGACAAATTTAATCTTTTTATTCTGATTCACATTAACTCTTGTTTGTGGAGTATAACGTAATTATTCTCATTAAAATAATCACAGCAAATATACAAGTATTTCCTTGCATCAGGCATGAACATGGCCCTATATAATTGAGGTGGTTTGATGCATGTGATTTATTAGGTAAGTGATTCCCCCTAATTTTTTTAATCAAGTGCCTCATTTGCCTTCCGCGCAAGCTATTTTTTGAAACGAAAAAAAAAAAATTGAAAATGAATGGGGATTATTGTTAAACTGATCATATAGCAATTCGTGTTCATCTCAAACATAAAATCTCAATCTATTTTGATTCCTAAATTTAGATTTTTTAATATCCCTATTAATTTCATATAATAAAGTTTTTTGTGAAGGTTAATTACAACGTGCATATTTAAAAAGGATAACATAAAAAAATCAGGCATCCTTCTTATTTAACTAATTTTTTAATATACACAAATTAGGTATTTAATTCTTATATTAGTATTACCTCCCATCCTAATTATAAGATTTCTTTTATAGTTTATAAACAATATCTTATAATCAGGATTAGAGGTAACATTAAGAATTAGAAGGAATGTTTAGATTATTGTTTATAAAATGGGCAGACATTTTCCACTACCTTCAGGCATCCTTCTGCATTCCACTCATTGGTCTGGAATAATCTATCTGTAACGCTGGCAGAATTAGAATTTAAAAAACAAAATAATATAAAAACAGATAAAACCATGCAACCTGGAAAGCAGGGTTGGAGGATGTGAGTTACAACAGTGCGTGGTGAGAACATGGGGTTAGCGTAAAATTCGAGGATGTTTTATTGTAATTTAAAAACATAAAAAGGGTTTTTTGGCCAAAACAAAACGAAAAGGGTTTATATGTATATACAAAAAAAAACAATTACTGCTGAAAAGGCTCTGCACTTGTGATTATAATTCAACTTTAACTCGGCTCAATCCATGTTTATAATAGTCGCAGAAAAAGCTTTGCACTCATAGAATCCAATCTCTCCAAAATCTTGTTGGTGTTAAAAAGAAAATAAAAAGTCTAAGTTTGGTGTTAATAATAATAATATTATTATTATTATTATTATTTTAAAAAAAAAGGATTTGGAGTTTAGGTACGTGGCAGGTGAAAAATGTATTAGGTCGCATTTAGCTTTCATGTGCAACTTACTCATGTGGACTTTAGTGTCATTGGCGGATTATGTGCTGGACATTCGCGCTGGACCATGATTGATCAACTAAATTCCAATTAATTAATGATTTTTCTCCAACTAACCGAGATTCCTAATCCATAATCAATCCATTTGACTGCTTATATTTGAGTTAATTTTGGAAGTGATCTACGTTCATATGTGTTACTTGCTTCAATCTGTTAGTTGGCCTATGCGCCGCAGAGAAATTGAGGAGTCCATCTCTTTGGCAACTTCCATGTCCCCTTTACCTGTGAGGTTGATGAAACATGCTATCGGCATATTTAACTTTCAAGTCAATATACTCCCTCTACCTATTGTTATAAAAAATAACTACTAAAATGTCATCGAAAAAAAAAACACTACTAAAATATGGACCTGATAACTTGGTTTTTTTTGGTTGCTATCACAGTTATTCTCTTACTAAAAACAACTTTTTTTAAAGTATTACCGGGTACTAAATATAGATATTCCTCTTAACAAAAATTCAAATTCAATTTCGTTACTCCTCTGGTCCTTAATATAAGACCCATTTAACTAATTTGATTAGATTAAGGAAGTTAGATAAGTTGGTTAATTATAAGAAAAGTGACACATTTTTTCTAAAATACCATAATCATCTTTCTTAATACCCCATCTCCCTCTTCTATTTGATTATGGTTGATGTAGTATCCATAGGGGTAATTTAGAGAAAATTGATAAATATGAGAAATGGTTCTTATATTTAGGACCAAAACCAACTCAACAATTGAGTCCTATATTAAGGACCAGAGGAGTATATTGTGAGGACTAACCCTTTTTTTCCCTTAAAAATATAAATATCCTTCTATTAGAGGCAATTTTATTTGAGACATTATTAGGTACCAAATATTGGCATCTCTTCTGAATAAGATTTGAACTTTGATTTCGTCGTATTGTGAGAGATAAACTCTTTTTACTAGACCGTAGCCCATGATTAATGAGACAAGCCCATGATTAATGAGACAAGAAGCCACAATTAACTCTTTTGGGTTTTTGGCGAAATTAAACATTTGGAAGTATATTGCTGGTCTTTTCCCCAGATCCAGTGGGGACTATTATCGGGCTTTTCTGTAACGGTCCGTTTTATCATTCACAGTTGGTTCAGGATATCTCACGGGCCATGTGCTCGCGTTTGCAAACTCGTGTAGGAATTTTTATGAAAAATTAAACACGAAAGCCCAACACTGGGCAGCAATTTATAATTTAGTCCCTATGCTATTTTTGTTTGTGGGAAGAAACCCTTGCAACTTATATACGCCGTCTCAGTTTTTCTCAGAGCTAATATAATCCTCGGACCTTCCCAAGATGATTAAACTTGTCCAGACAAATGATTACAGGGGAGACGGCATGATGAAACTTGAATCTGGTGGCATCTATATGGTTTTATAAATCTAGAATATTCATACATGAGAAATGGTTCTCAAAACTCCTATATTAATTTTTGTTTTAAAGACTAGCAATTGTAGATTTATTTTAAACAATTACACCTTTCAACATCCAGTTGCAAATTTAAGTAGTATTGGAATATATGTGAAGAATATACGCGTGTCTCCCTTTTTTTTAATAGAAAAAGGCCACCATATACGTTAAAGAATATCTAATGCCATGGGAAAAAAAAATCTAATTCAACATTGATGTGAGTAGTAAAATACATTGGCGTTTATTTGACCCAAAAAAAATACATTGATGTTTACACTTTTAATTTTTAACTATCCATAGTAGTGGTTTTTTAAATAAATAAATAGTAGTTCAAGCATTGTAAAGAAAAATTTTGATTTTATTAGAAAGTTTTTGTACACCATTTCTTTTTATATAATCGCACGGAGCTTTGTCAATGAAGAGGGCCGTTTATGTTATTTTTCATTACTTGCGTGACAAGGTGTAATTTTGAAAACCCTAGCGAGCGAGAGACATAGCAGCAAAATCAACCGAAGGCAAGAACGGCATTAGTCTCCTGCTCCATCAGGGCGCGAACAAGCAGCCCTGTGAGAGCTCTGAAGCCATGGAGTCTGACTTTCCCAACAAAGCCTTAACGAGAACGCGATTTTCTGAGCTGAACCCGCCACTTTCTGAACTGGTTCTCGAAGCGCTAACAGAGTCGGGCTTCGAGTTTTGCACGCCGGTCCAAGCCGCTACCATACCTTTGCTATGCAGTTTTAAGGACGTGGCCGTCGACGCTGCCACCGGTTCAGGCAAGACTCTGGCATTTGTCGTTCCACTTGTTGAGATTCTCCGCCGGTCCTGTTCCAATCCCAAACCTCATCAGGTTCATATAAATTCTTTTTTTCCCCCTATGTGTGCTGACGGCATTGCTACTCGAATAAAACGAAGCAAATAAAAATAAAAAAGAATATTGGTTTAAGTTGTAAAGTGGGCTGTAGAGAAATTGACAGCATTGGTCGCTTTGCTGGTTTGCTGATATGCTGGCAAATATATTTTACATGTCTATCTTAAACTTGGTCGCGGTTGATATGTTCATTTCTTCAAATTTCTCAGAAAAATGAGCTGACTAAAATAAGAATACCCACTATGATATGAGATTTCTAATATAGATATTAGAGGATATGAATTTCCTTGCCATTTAATCTGTTCCCAAATTTGGGCGATAGCAGTCCCTTCTTTTGTTTGTTGAAGACCGTAACTGCAGCTTGTTGCATTTTCATTGAAATTCACTGAGAGAGAAAGGGTGGGAGGTTTTAATTTGTTTATTGCCTCTAATGATTTTTTTTTTCCATTTTCTATTCTGTAGGTATTTGGAATAATTATATCTCCCACAAGGGAGCTGTCATCTCAAATATATCACGTTGCTCAACCTTTCATTAAAACTTTAGCTAATGTTAAGTCCATGCTCCTTGTTGGTGGAGTGGACGTAAAAGCAGATATGAAGAAAATTGAGGAAGAAGGAGCTAACATATTGATCGGCACACCTGGGCGGCTACATGACATCATGGATCGAATGGATATATTAGATTTTAAAAGCCTCGAGGTATATGCTTCATTGTAAATCATACCTTAAAAGAGTATTGGGGTTTCTGAGTCCTACTTGAATGAAAATGATAGAATGTTGTAGGTGTTTTATCTTCACGTTGTAGGTGTTTTATCTTCACTTTAGTCAGAGGAGATAACTGGGATTACCTTTATTCTTCCAGATTTTAATTTTAGATGAGGCTGATAGACTCCTGGATATGGGATTCCAGAAGCAGATTAATTCCATTATATCTCTCTTACCAAAGCTTCGCAGAACAGGTCTATTCTCTGCTACTCAAACTGAGGCTGTTGAAGAGCTTTCTAAAGCTGGGCTGAGGAACCCTGTGAGGGTTGAAGTCCGGGCAGAGTCAAAATCGGTAAATGACCCAGCAGCATCACAACAACAAACCTCTTCAAGGACACCTGCAGGACTTCAGATTGAGGTACAATGCTTGCTAAGCTACAATTCGGACTGATTGTTGCATTGGGCCTCTTGCGTTCTTACCAAAATTTATATATCACGTTTCATGAATGGCTAGAAGATGCTTGATATTTTCTATATTGATCCTATGGTTTTAAATTGATCCTCTTCCTTTCCTTTTGAGTTTGCAGTATATAGAATGTGAGGCTGAAAAGAAACCCTCACAGCTTGTTGATATCTTAATGAAGAACCGCTCCAAAAAAATGATAGTGTGAGATATGTACCTTATACTAATATGATTTTAATGATGGAACAAGTCATCTTACTCAGGCAATTTCTTTTCCAATATAGATATTTCATGACCTGTGCCTGTGTTGATTATTGGGGACTTGTCCTGCCTCGCCTTTCTGCTTTGAAAAGTTTCTCCTTGATCCCTCTTCATGGGAAGATGAAGCAGGTATAAAATTGGCTTTTAACATTAGTCATTGTTGAAGTTCAGTATTTCTTGTGTCATTGTTGTTCTCCTCATTGTCTACTATTCTATAATTTTAACTTTTTGTTGGCCTCCTTGCTTATTATACTTTGCCATGTAGGCTGCTAGGGAGAAGGCATTGGCGTCATTTACATCTCTTTCAAATGGAATACTTCTATGTACAGATGTTGCAGCACGTGGACTTGACATACCTGGAGTTGATTGTATAGTGCAGGTAGATTTGCAATTATGTAAATGCTGCCATTTACTGTAGGCTGTGCTTTATCTTCTTTATTTTAATTGCAATTATTTATTGCTATCAAATTAAATCCTAAAATGATGTTCAAATGCTGTACAGTATGATCCTCCACAAGATCCAAATGTTTTCATACATAGAGTTGGGCGAACTGCTCGGCTTGGCAAAAAAGGACACGCTATTGTCTTCTTATTGCCAAAGGTATGGTCAGATGTATACACTTGTTTTAACCCCTTCCCCCTTGTTATAATTTTACACTTCCTCTACCATTGTAAAACAATTATTTTTGTAAGTAGGAGGAATCATATGTAGAATTCCTGCGTGTAAGAAGAGTGCCCCTCCAAGAGAGAAGTTGCTCTAATGATGCATCTGATGTTGTTCCCGAGGTCAGCTCCAAGCTAATCATTTACCATTTCCATCTTTCTCAAATCACAAATTGGATAATGATATATGCAACTTAAATTTAAAATTTTTCAACATTGTGACCCCAATATTGCAAATCACAACTTGTTACAGATTCGTTCCGCTGCCAAAAAAGATCGTGATGTAATGGAGAAAGGACTCAGGGCATTTGTTTCTTATATTCGTGCTTATAAAGAACATCACTGCTCCTATATTTTTAGGTGATTATTGTTTGTCTTCAAAGCATTTTCTGTTCATCATCACAAGTCATTGTTATTAAACGTATGTAATCGCTCTTTGTTATAGGTGGAAAGAACTTGAAATTGGTAAGTTGGCCATGGGCTATGGCTTACTGCAGCTTCCTTCGATGCCAGAGTTAAAACAGCAGTCATTGTCCAAGGAAGGTTTTGTACCAGTTGAAGACATTAATTTGGAGGACATTAAGTACAGGTTAAAAAATTTCCCCTGTTCTTGTTTTAAACCTTCTGAGGCTGATAGCATCACCTGGACCCATATTTCTCAAGTAGAAGAAATGATTATATAGCTTAAATTTATAACCCCTCTCTTCAGTTGACTCTGATCACCATCCATAAAGAACTGAGGCTTAAAAAATAGAGTCATAGCGTGTTTGATGCATATTTGACCCTTCAAATTGTATTTAGATACTATACACCTTATCATGTCACAGTATCCGTATTGCACCATATTCCATGTCTGTTTCGGCATTGGTACTTCTTCGATCATGTTTTTCATCAATTGTATTCACCGTGCCAGCATTCTGTGTTCACTAAATATGACTTTTACCAGGGAAAAGTTTCCCAGCTAGCTCCATGGGTATCAGGGTTTGGAGGTTATTTAATTTAGTTTAGTGTTAATAAGAATTAATTGGTAGATCCCCGTTCCTTATACCCAGGGTGTGGTAGAAGAAAACACAGTTATGACTCGTTTGGTATGGTGATGGAAATCAATTTGTTATCATCTTTTTTACGATGGCTGTCATACTCTTGTTATCATTGCCTAACATTATCTAATTCTAATTAAAGTAGAGACTTGATGGTCGCATCCATAAAAATCTTCCCCCCACTTTCCATTTTTCATTTCATTCTATGCACTGAAGACTTACTGTAGTTGTGCTATTTTGATTTAAGCTCTAAATTATATCTTAAGCTTCATAATTAGAAAGATAAAAACTATTGTCATCACTATGCAAGATTCTAATATCCCGGGGTGTGTGCGTGCTTGGAATTACTACTAGTATTTTTTATGCATTATTTCTTAAAACACTTGGTACTTTTCCCCTGTTAGCCCTTGCTAAATGCATAAATCATCATTATTGTTTAGGGATAAATCTCGTGAAAAGCAAAGGAAGCAAAACCTGCAAGCAAAGAAAGAAGCCAAAGAGAAAGAGACGAAGCCTCAGAAACCCAACAAAACCCCAAAAGCTGCCCCTGTAACAAGAAAGAAAACCGCTAAACAGAGACGTGCTCAGCAGTCAGTTGAAGATGAAGATGAGCTCATGCAAGAATATCGGCTGTGGAAAAAATTGAAAAAAGGAACTATAGATGAGGATGAGTATGCTAAATTAACAGGCACTGAAGAATTACTTTGAGCTTTGAAGGTCCCTGCCTCTCATGCTGATTAGGATGTTATGGGATGCTGATGGGACAAATTGCAACGTATTTATAAGTTTGGGGGGGGGGGGATATTGCACCACTTGGTAGTTTAGGGTACCTAGTGCCCCTACAAGAATGGTTTAAGAGTGCCCTTAAACCATACAAAATACGATGCTGAGGGATGTGTCTAAAATCCACAATATTGCCGAGACATTATGGCATTATTGATCAATTGGTTCTCCGCTATTATCTGAAAGGATTTTGGATATGTCTTGCTTTCATTGTTAATGCTTGTAATGGTGTTTGGATCACTTTGAAGACCATCCGGATAGGGCTCCAATGGACGGAAGGTAACGACACCTTGTACAATGAAAGAGCTACATAATGCAGACACTTGTCAAGCGACAGTTTGGATGAGAGGGAGATCCCTGCTAATCCCTATCAAGGATCAGCACCAATGACAAACTCCATCCAAAATTTATACTTCTTATTTAAGCAGCAATTGGTATTAACTATTTAGTTTAGATATAGTTGTATTAACTATTTAGTTTAGATATAGTTTGTTTAATCTTTATGGGTGTCAGATGTAGCAGAAAGCATAAAATGTGGTCTCCTTCAGGGAAGTAATTTAACCATGCTAGCATCTTTTCTTCTATGCAGTACGTTGGTTTTCTTTGGAAATCATCCGACGCTATGCTACGACTTATCCGAGCCTATAAGCTTGCCAGGTTTTGATATTTGAACTGGTCGAAAGCAATTGAGTAATTTCCCCATGTAAGCTTCATCAACTTCAAATCCTTATTCAAATTTTCGACAAAAAAAAGGGGAGAGGCTAAAGAATCATGTTTAGATTGATTTCATATCAAGTTTTCATATAAATGCATGATGTTATGGGGTTTTTGAATGGATATAGGGTTTTATGTTTTTTTTTGGGTATATCTATTACGTTGAAGTATTTCGTGATGCATCTAAATGTTAAAATATTTTTGAAATATTTTTTAGTGTGTTCAGTACCTTAAAATATTTTTAGGTGTGTCAACTGTCAAGCACCTTAAATTTTTTTTTATTCATTCAGTACTAAGATGAAAAAAAAAACTGTGACACTCCTGAAAAATATTTCAGGATGCTGGATGTACCTGAGAAAATATTTTAGGGTGTTGGATCTACTTAAATTTTCTTATTTTTACAATATCTATGAAGCATCCTGTTGTCTCTGTTTTTTCCCCCAATAAATGATAATGCACATAAATATGTACTTATAATTTTGTCCAAAAATAATCTGAATGAATTTATTCCGCCAGCATCCCCAGTCCAAGAAGCAATGTAATTTTAAGGCTGCGCCAAGCACGAACATGGTCATTTAACAATAACTTGTTAATTTAGATTATATATGTTCCTCATTCTCCCGAAATAAGCATATTTATCATTTCCACCCGTTAATTGCGGCAATACTGAAGTTTCCACTGACCACTGATGGTTCTTTCTGAATTTAACGAGGGCTGAATCTTCTACATATTCATACAGTGCATGGGGTATGAATATTTTTCATTTTCTGTTTTTCATGGTATCTATTGTTGAAATATTTATTTCTTTTTTCTGAGAAAAAATTTAGGTGAATTGGATGTGGAGACTCATTAGAGCTAGTTAGGCAACAACACTCAAAAAATACATGACAGGGTCACCAAGTTAAATAAGATGAGACAACATTAATTTTAGAGACGTTCCTATTTTTGTGTGTTTACTATGCTATACAAAACCTGGACTGTTCTGTTGGTGTCAAGGTTGTAGGGTGGAAAATTCTGGAAAAACTCCCAAGACGTAGCTTCAACATTACGCAGCAGCAGTATTTGTTTAGAATGGAAGCGAAGTTCTGGAAAATATATTACTACTAGTTTTGATTAAGAAGAAAGACAAAGATTGGATAAGCGAAAAATGAAATCTTAAGCTCAGAATTAAAGAAAATCTTTTCTTCTGGATCGTACCTTCCTCCAAAATATCAGAGGGATTCTCACTGTGGCACTATCACTTGCTCTTGTCTCATTATTGAGCAAGAAATTGATCATGACAGCTGAACAGTGATATGTTTTTGACTTTTTCTTGCATTTTAACTTGCCGTGCCATTTTTATACTTTGGTCATGCTAATCAGAGTCTTCTCTACCTCCATTGTTCCTTTTTTTTTTTTTTTGGATCCCACAAATCGAAGTTTCTTGATTTAGATTCGACCTTTATTATTTGTCTCCTTTCTAATCTCTTTTCTGATGAGAACCGTCTGGCAATTCCTCCATCAAATTATTATCTCCTTCTGCTGCGAATATGCTTATCTTATCCTTAATATAGGGCCTAATCATTGAGTTAATTTTGATTCTAAATATAAGATTTATTTCTCATATTTATCAACTTTTACTAAATGACCCCTATGGGTACTCCCTCAACAATAATCAAGTAGAAGAGGGAAGGAATATTAAGAAAAATGATTATGGCGTTTTAGGAAAAATATGTTATATTTCTTATAATTAACTAACTTACCTAACTTTCTTAATTTAATCAAATTAGTTAAATAGGTTTTATATTAAGGATCGGAGGAGTAGTTTATTATTAGACTCTCATTTTCGTTCATTCCTCAGATAAGGAAAAACAAAGGCAAACAAACAAGAGATTAATAACAATCAATCAATCAAGTTTTATTGACAATAATTTCATTGTCAGGAGACTAATCGATCAAAAGGTTGATTACATTTTTCCAATTCCAATATTTAGGAGGACACTTTAATTGCATGCAAAATTTAACGAGGATAATTGCAATTTTTCCTTATTTTAATACCATATCGCCCCACTATACCATTTTTGGCGGGTCAAATTTGATGCAACCCTTTATTATATTGTTTATATAGAGTTTTGGGTGACTAAGCCTGTAATTAATTACTTAACAAAGACAGCAGAAAATTGATAATATATTAGAAAGAAATGAATCATACGCAGAGCAGAATCATACATTCAATCTGAGCAGCATGATCATAATTTTTTGAAAAAAAGATATATGAGAAGACTATATATCTGGTAGCTTAATTAGTTCGTAAATGTTGATTATTGGAAGACTATGCGTAGCAGATACACACACAAAAAAGAGATCAACGCCTTAACCAAGGAAAATTAATAAGAAAGAAATAACACCAAATTAGTGAGTGTTGGAAGCTTTTGTTTATTGTGTAAGTAAATAGTTGGAGATTCAATTCTCAAAATTCATGTATAAAGCAATTGTAGTGGGAAGATTCTTTTTTTTTTTTAGTCCAAAGAGAAATTAGTTTCTACAGTTATCTACAAATAATTATTATAATAATTTTTAAACAAAATAGGTATCATCAAATATGAGTTCCGGGCATGCTTGACCTGGATATTGCTTCAACCACAAACAAAAGCTGGTGATGAGATCCTAAGCTCATTTTTCAACCTATCTTTTTACTTTGATATTTTCTCCCAAAAAAAGGTCGGTGGTTGCGGCTTTGGCTTATTTAATTTAATCCTTTGCATTTCAAAATAGCCCATTGATTAGGACATAATTGTTTGGAGAGATGGATTTAGAGAAGCAATTACTTAAAAGGAAGTTCATATAATCCTGCACATTAACTAATTAATTAATGAGCAGTCTCTTGCAGAGAGACCCACGTGAACCAGCTAGAAGGAACTGAAGAAGAAGCTCATCTGAATATTGAACACATTTGTTGCTAACGTTATAGTTTGTAGGGTAATTGACAGCCTAGACAACATGAAAGTGAGCGAAACATCACAGATTATGGCTGGAAAAATAAAGCACAAGAAATATATTTATTGAAAAGTGAAAACTATATATAAGTAGAAAGATATGCATAAACCTACGTCAACGCAGAAGAATATATTCTCAATATGGTTTTAATGTTATCAGAATTGGAGATATTTTCTTGTAATCAGAAGTCAGAACAGCTACGCAATTTCTAAACAAAAGTTAATATTTCCTATATAAGACTTCGTGATTTTCTTTCTTCTTTTCAATATCATGATAATGTCTTTGCCCTAATATAATCATGCAAGTGCTTTAATTATTAGCTTACTGATTAAGACGCCACTTTAATTTACTTCACTTGTACTTAAATCACATGCTAGAGTTGACCCATATGAGTTAATCCCGCCTTGCCCTGGTCTGTCCAAACTAATCAAAGTTGGAGAATAATAAAAGAACTGCACAGAAACCATTCATATTCCATGAAAAGAAACATAAAGGGGAACCAAAAACGAAGGGAGGAATTCAAGTTAAGAAACCATGTCGTGTCCAAAGAAGCTCTCTCTCTGGAGAGAGTCCTGAATTACATTGCTGGTGGAAGACGCAAAGTTAAGGTACTGATGATGAGGAGGGATGTCGTTTTGGAGAGAATAAGGTTTCTGATTGGGGTCAAGTTCTGGGTTTTCCATCACTGGCTCTGGTTCTGGTTCCTGCTGCATCTGGATGCACAGGATCTCTGCTTGAGCCACTGCGAGCTGCATTTGAAGCTCTGAAACTTGATTCTGCAGATACGATATGGCCCCAACACACCCATAAACTGGGTCTCGAACTCTAGCATTTGCTTCATACACTAAGCTGCTCACTGCGTCTGCTCTCTGATGAACTGGAAGCTCCTGTGAAACATCAAAAAGAATCATCAGTTTCGTCGTCTTCTCTGTTATTACAGAACAGGGAAGTGACCAGAGGAAGAAGAAAGAGGGAAGTTAGGAGGTATAACCTGCAACATTTTGCCGACGTTGCTGGCGCCGAAGACCTTGTGGACGATGGCGAACTTTTGAGGGTCATCGGAAGGGAAATAAGGAGCAAAGATGCAATCTTTGGCGCACCGGCGTCGTAGCAACTTGCATGAAGCACAAGGGGAAGTGCCTCCCATTTGGAACAGAGTTTTGGTTTTGGAAAAACAGGGGAGGGAGGGGGGAAAAAAAAAACAGAGCTGTGACAAAATGAGATTCATAGCTTCTCTATTTATAGACGGCTACGAGTTCTGATGTCACTGTGGTTGTGCAATTTTTTAAAAATGTTATCAACCTATTATTTATTCATATCTAACTTCACTTAATATTTATAATAAATGATATAACACAATGGTAAGATGATAACTAAGAGGCCATTCAAAACAACTGATTAAAACGTAATGAATCTGATTCCTTAATTTGATCTTCGCACTAAACAATTGCTTTGGTAAGTTAGTATGATTTATTGCATATTTATGTTAACTTGTGATTAAAGTGATTATTCGGTACTATTCAATTGCAGTATATCCATATTTTGCTTAAGGTATAGCTGTGTGGAGTATTATTAGAGATCTACGGTCATGTGAAGCGTTTGAATAGAAATTGAAATCGGTTGGGACACGTTCTCAACAGTGGTTGTCATTAGATTTTTTCAAACATATGTACACACTAGAAATCCTTTGTCACATTCCAATCCATGTGGGGGGTTTATGTTCAAAATTAACTAATTCAAAACCTTACAGTGTTCTAGAAATACTTCATTCAGTCCTTATTATAAATTTCAAATAATTAATTCATGAATGCGAATTGTTAGTTAAAATTAATTAAAAACAATAAATACTCCCTCTGTTCCTTATTATAAGAGACGAATAACCGAATTACGTTGATAAAAAAAACAGTTAAAATTAGTTAAGAACAATCAATGTGTAAAAACTAAAAAGTATAATTTTCTTTTCAAAAATGCCCTCATTAATAAGGATAGAGAACAATGGTAAATTATTAAAAGAAAGAGAAGTGGGCAGGAGAGAGAGTGTGAGTTGGAGATAATAAATATGGGTAAAATAGGAAATCAATACAAAAAAGTAGAGACAACTTTTAAGTGTCTCTTATATTTAGGAACATGCTATAAGTATCAAATGTCTCTTATAATAAGGAACGGAGGGAGTATGTTAGAAATATATATCTTTATAATAAATAAGAAAAATGATAAAAAAACAACGTGTGGAAAAATGTGATAGAGAGAGTATAATAAATGAAAGAGAATAAATAATTAAGGACAAAAATGAAAAAAAAAAGCATTAAATGTTACTCTTCCGGTCCTAAATATAAGACTCTCATACTAGTGTGTATAAGAGTATTACATTTAGGACCGGAGGAGTAAGACAAATCTCAAATTAAAGTTTACAAAATGGACCATACCCTTTCTCAAATTTAAAGTTTATAAATAAGAACAGACAGAGTAATATATACACATAGATATATGCTCATGAAATCGTCAACCACACTGAAAATTTGAGAAGATTCTGTGACATATCATGCTTTAATTAACTCATAACAACCTTCTATTCACACAAAGTCTAGACTCTGAACACTCACCATGTGCTTGCTCCAGTACAAATTTCTCACTAATCCTTATCACTTAAACATTGATTATTTGTGTGTTAAGTAATCTGGATGATGCATCAAATGAGAAGGGTAAAATAAATTTACACTAATTACAAACTCTTCTCCATGGTTCTCTGAGTTCAAAGTCAGACACATTAAGTTGAATTGCAAGCACCAAGGTGGTTAATAGTATATGAGATAGGAGCTAGGCTCAATGTGAATGTTTGTTTCCCACCTTTCTCTCTCTTTCATTAAATGCTTATTGATCCACACAATTCATTGATTAATTCAAGTATTGACTCACTTATAAGAAGTCGAGGCAAACTTTGAATGAGTTGGTCATATGTAGTATAGAAGATCCTCCATATCAACAAATTGCCAACAATCCAAACCAAGCGTGCTTTCTATATTATTTTCTTTCTCACAACTTGAATGGAGGCTGGTCACATGAGCTTCCTTCCATCATTACCAAACCCTGATTCGGATTTGATTGTTGCTATTAAATCCAATTTATTAACTATAGTTGTTTGAATGGTTGGCTAGCTGCGCTAAGGCTTAAAGAGCTTGTCCATTGTCGCACTAACTAAAAAATTAGCATTCCTTTACCTAAATATCAATACTAATTAAAGTATGCATTTTTATGCATTTTTATTTTCAATTCTAAGATGAAGTGCTCATCAAAACCCAATTGAAATTTTTTTTATACTATAATTCGGGGCTTAGAATTTGTGGCAGCCCTTGAGACTCAAAAAAATCTAGTGAGACTTTACACTATTAGACTAACTCTATGTTGATACTTGATAATCCTAACTAAAATTAATAAAACAAATAAAGGGTTTTTTTTATCTTCGAATTATTTGTAAAGGATACTAGGTATCCTAAATTATTTTCGGGGCAATTAATATTACCCCTCAAATATCAAAATTCTTGTCATATACAAATTTTAGAGGCAAAGTGGTCTTTAACTCAAAGTCAATGGAAAGTTAAAGATGAACCTCAATTGACGTTAATCAAGGAACAACATTTCTCGCTCGCATATGCCTCTCTGATACGTGTCCTGGCCATCCAGACGTAAAATAATTAATCAAAACTAAGCTTGTTGATGATAAATACTCAGATAAAAAAGAAATTAAAGCAAAATATATATGCTATGTAAGAGTTATTTTTTCTTTTTTAGTTGTCCTTTTTTAATACCAAACTATTTTGAATCTTTACTTAATGTCCTTCATCTAACAAGAATATTACTATTACTATTAAAAACAAGTAACAAGTTATACCTTGTAATTTGAGAGAAGGTATATACTCCTCTACTCCAACATATAAGTACTCCTTTTAATATGTTTCACTAGGATTAAGAAAAATTTTAAATTTAATTAAATATATCTTAAAATTTAATAACTTTTCAACTTTATCCTAACTTAATATATATATATACACTTTTTAAGAAAATAATCTAGACAATATAAATGAAAGCTAAAATAGAACATTCATGTTAAAATTTTAATTATGGGACTTATAAATAGGACTAAAACAATTTCTCACCACCTTAAAAACAAGACTAGGGGGTGTTTGGATAGAAACCAAACTATAGTTTCAGAAGTGTTTTTACGGTTTACGAAATAAATATGTAGAGGAATTTACATTGTTTTGCAAAAAAATGCTTTTGAAACTATGGTTTGGAGGTTGCCAAATACTAGATAGAGGGGTACAGTATTTGGAAACAAGGCGAAATTTTAAACGAGGACAAGAAAATGGGGGACGAAGAAAGTACTCCCTCCGTTCCTTATTATAAGAGACATTTGGTGCTTATGACATGTTCCTATATATAAGAGACACTTAAAAGTTGTCTATACTTTTTTGTGTTGATTTCCTATTTTACCCATATTTATTGTCTCCAACTCACACTCTCTCTCCTTCCCACTTCTCTTTCTTTTAATAAATTACCATTGTTCTCTCTCATGTTCTCTCTCATTATTAATGAGGGTATTTTTGGAAAAAAAATTATACTTTTTACATATTAACTGTTCTTAACTAATTTTAACTGTTTTTTTTATCAACGTAATTCGGTTATTCGTCTCTTATAATAAGGAACGGAGGGAGTAATAAACTGCAGCAAAAGCACCACCATTTAAGTAATCAGAAATCAGTATAGCAATAACAAAAGATGAGAAGAAAGAAAACAGAAGTAGGGCAACAGAGACATTAATGAGATTCCTGACATGCGGTGAAGTTGTAGGGATTATTATAAATGAAGCTCGCTTATAGAAGAAGGGATTAATATTGAAATTTGTATGAGTTGTAGGGTGGGCGCAGAAAACCCTAAAGCTTCCTGGCCCCCCTGCATTAATTGCCCTCACATGATTCTATGCTTCCTTTCTTGTCTTGCAAATCAAAACAGCTCTCCTTTCATGGCCATGACGCTCACCTATGCATGCATTATTTTCCCTTCTCAATTTTTATTATATATTTTCCTCAACACTCTCTCTCTCTCTCTCTCTCTCACACACACACACACACGCACACCATATAATAAGGTTTCTGCATTTTTCCTTTTGATTCTGCAGATAATATATATAACTAACTCCTTGAAGCAAAAGATGAATGTTTAATTAGTTTTCTAAAGGTAAAGGGATCATGAATATATGTCCGTGATATATATGTGATGTTTTTCATGCATGCATGTTTAGAAGAAGTTGAGTTGAATCCCTCGGAAGGTGAGGCTATCTGCAGAGAAACTTGTCGTGTTTGGGTTTCTATGAGAAATCAGGAAACTTTGAAGAAGATGAGAAGATGATAAAAACATGGGAGAAGGAACAGACATTTCACCACGTTAGAAGGGAAAAACATGAGATGTTCAACGAGGGCATTAAATGAGCATCGTGGTGATAAAGATTCATTTTCGAGATGCTTTTTGTCTTCTACGTACCAATGACATGGTGGTGTCTGGTTTCCTTAAGAAGGTTTTATTTCGGTAAGCTCACCTCTAATTAATGCAAGGGCATCTCTGTGACTTTGTGGGGGCAATGCCACCATCACAGCTTCTGAAGCAAAGATACCCTGTGACATTTTTTTAAAGAAAATCGCTACCCAGAATTCTTTTCGGTAAAACGCTGCTGAGAAAATTTTATACTCATCATGCAGTCTAATCTTACTCAATTTAGATTAATATTATCTCAGTACTTAACATAAGAATATAAGAGTGATATAACTATTTTTACGGATATTAAAAAAATTAATTAAATTAGTTATTTATAACAAATATTTAACGACCTCCCTAAATAATCCTCTTTAATCATATGTACTGGAACTATTATTAGTGGGAATTCCTTACTATTAGTATGGATATTTTGGTATAGAAATTATAAATTTTGAAGACAAATAGAATTGAGATTTTATACATAAATAATTTTGCCCTTTTTTTTAATTTAGACATACTAATACTAACCGTCTGTCATTATAAGTCAATTTAAATACACTATCTCCTACTTGAAAAAGAAATGATAGAGATGTAATTTTACTCTTGATCTTATTTCTAAAGTGCACCCAGTACTCCAATTTTTTAGTGGTGCAATTTTACTTATAACTTTTTTGTGCAATCTTACCCCTCTTTGTAGTATACTATCTTTGGTCATAAATATAAGATCCAATCTTGTTTGAGATATTGTTGAGCATTAAATATGAGCACCTCTTTTAACAGAATTAGAATTTTAATTTGTCATATTGTGAGGAACTAGTCTTTTTTACTACACTTAGCTTTTATTTATAATACAAAATAATAAAAATAATTAGAAGGTTGCATTTTTTACCTTAAATTCACGGGCCCATCCAATTGAGGTTATAAATTCCGCTTGTCCGAGTGTTTGGGCTCGAAAAGGAGTCCCATCTTCTTAATGGGGCCATTGGACCCCGACATGAGCCCATCAATATGTTGCAGCCGAGCTCTGCCTCTTCTCACCGCTAGGCTTCTCAAAGCTATAATTGTCTGTTTTTTTTTTTTTTTCAAAGTCAAGAAAATACTACTCCTTCGATCCTTAATATAGGACTCAATTCTTGAATTGATTTTGATCTTAAATATAAGACTCATTTCTCATATTTATTAATTTTCTCTAAATTACCTCTATAAATACTCCCTCAACCTTGATCAAGTAGAAGAGAGATAGGGGTATTAAGAAAGATGATTATAGTGTTTTAGAAAAAATGTGTCACTTTTCTTACAATTAACTAGCTTACTTAACTTTTTTAATCTAATCAAATTAATTAAATGAGTCTTATATTAAGGATCAGAGGAATACTTTAGTTTAACATGTGATGCTTAGAATGACTTTTAAGAAAATGAGTTTTTAGATAAAAAATAAAATTAAAGTTAAAACAATTCTTTTGGATATTTTACTTTAAACGTTTTTTTTAATTTGAATATTTTAAAACTCAACTGTGAATATATCATTTAAATAAATTTCTATTCAATTGGCTTTTTTTTGTAAAAATACTTCCAAAATCACAAAACACTAATTATTCTTATCTCAAATTCAATTTATACAAATTAATTAAAATAAATGTGACTTTTGTTGATATTAATTTAAACAAACCCCCAACCTTGCTTTTCCATCTTCAGTTTCTTTTTCATCATCTTTTCATCGTTTTCTTTTGGAAAATTATTTTACAGGTACCCATATTTTTTCTAAAAAAAATTAATTTTATGCCTATACATTTTTTCTTAATCGAATTTTTTAATTTTGTCGATTAATATAGTAGTTCTTATATAGAAATTAATAATGTTAATAGAGAAAAAATTATGAGAGCAGCAATACCAACAGGATAAAGTTCAAAAATTTAATTAAACATATACACACATCAAACTAAAAATGGAAGAAAATTATAAATAACTTTAATTTTTTTAATTATTGTTTCTCTCGCTGTGATACTCGAAAAGACAAACCGTAGCAACTAGCAACTGAAGGCGTCCTTGACCCCAGTGTCATCATCGCCATTCACCAACATCGGATATCTCTTCTTCCTCCCACTCTTCGTCCGTCTTCAATCAACTCACTACACTCCGCTTCGATCTGAGGCAAATTATCTACACTTTAGTCTCAATGAACATCAAATTTCTCTTCCTCCTCCCCCTCTTCACTTCGCTTCCCCATCAACACCGACATCTTTAAGTCCGATCTATATAGACCTTATTCTCCACTTTCCTATCTTCTCGTTCCTTCTTCTTCTTCTTCTACAATCGTCAATGGCGGCTGACGAACGGCTCCAAGATCTCCCACAAGTTCTTGTTCTCGGTCCTCCAACTACCTTCCCACTCATCCAATCACTTTGCTCTCACAAGTTCCATTTCCTTAACCCCGAAACCTCTTCTCTGCCGCTGCACCAATTTCTCGCCTCCGACAACCGTGACCCTTCATCCATTCGCGCCATTCTTTGCTCCCCCAGATCTCGCGTCTCTGGCGAGGTCCTTCAGCTACTTCCTTCCGTCGGCCTTGTCCTCACCACCAGCGTCGGATTGGACCATATTGAGTTGGCCGAGTGCCGCCGTCGTGGAATCCAGGTCGCTGGCGCGGGGACAGTGTTCACGGAGGATGTCGCCGATATGGCGGTAGGTTTGCTGGTCGACGTTGGTGTAAAGATTTCGGCGGCCAGTCGGCACGTACGGTCTCGGGTTGGGTCTGGCGCTGGCGCGTTCAATTTTCCCACAGGCTTCAAGGTTTTTCCCGAATTCCTCTCGTCTATTGATGATATTTTTCATAATCATTTTAATTACTTTTTTGATTCATGTTAATGATATAAAAATTGGATTAGAAAGTTGTTAAATTCTAAGTTAGATATTGAGGTTTAAATAATACCTTAAACTTTGTCATTTTCATATTAATAATGATTTTTAATTTTTAATTGAGTGCAATGAAATAAGATTAGAACGGAACCCCTTATTCTGGGTATTCATGTGCGAAGCCGTCATTTTAATTTCATATATATTTGACTTTTCATTAGTTAAGAGGCAAGCGAGTTGGGATTGTGGGCCTGGGAAACATAGGCACGGAAACAGCAAAACGGCTTGAAGCATTTGGTTGCATCATATCGTACACCTCAAAGAACAAGAAGCCATCCGTATCATACCCTTTCTATGAAACTATATTGGAGCTGGCATCAGTCTGTGACGCACTTATCCTCTGTTGTGCTCTCAACCAAGAGACGAAGCATATGGTGAATAGGGAAGTGATGATGGCGATGGGAAAAGAAGGAATCATTGTGAACGTTGGAAGAGGGAGCCTCATAGATGAGAAGGAATTGGTGAAGTGTTTGGTGGGAAGGGAGATTGGAGGAGCTGGTTTGGATGTGTTTGAGAATGAGCCTCATGTTCCTTCACAGCTTTTTGAATTGGACAATGTGGTTCTGTCTCCTCATGCTGCCTTCTTCACTTTTGAATCCACAAGGGCTATTTCTGAACTCATGACTGCAAATTTGGAGGCCTTTTTCTCAAATAGCCCTCTACTTTCTCCAGCCATTTAGTGCATTGTTTAATTGAACTTGTTTAATTTGCTGTGGAAAACACCAATGGACTTCTCAACTGTGTTGTGAAGATCTCTGTGTTCATATATACGTCTCTACTTGCCGACTCAGGTGATACTTGATTGTGCTATCCATTCAGTGACTTTCCAGAAAAGGACAAGGGGATTGCAAAAAGCTTACCTTCTTCACAATTCTGTATACCAGAGGTTAGAGGAATAACAGAGGAGACCTTGTGCATTAATTTTTGTGCGGACAGAAAGCTTACACCTACAAATCAAACTTTGAGAAACAGGAACAAAACCAATGCTAGAAAAACACAAGAAAAAGATATTGGACAGCTACTATCCCACCAATACGTAAAAATATAGTGAAAATTATAAATATAATTTTAGCAATATATGTTTTGCATCAAAAAACTCATTTAACATATTTTACAGTGCTTTTACAATCGAATGCTCATGCAATTTGTTAAAATTATCATACTAACCAATAGTAGGATATTAAAAGAAAGAAGGAAAATGAAAAATAAATAAATATACATACGACAAACCCCATCATCACCTTCACAGATATTATTATTATTGTAGACGAGTGTTTGTTTATTTTCTTATGTTGACTGAAAATATCCAATTACTTCAACGGATGGCACAAATCTGACTCTTCAAGTGAATGTCTATGGTGCACAACCCTATACACTAAATTATGACGTTAAAAATATTAATTAATGGTGTTAAGTTTGGAGTTAGTGATTAGATAAGTGAGTTGTAAAGAAAAAAAGATACCATCTCATCATTAGAGAATCAAATACAAGTACTACCTCCGGTTTTAATTATAGATCTCGTTTATAATTAGGACAAGAGCTACTCTTTGACCTCAAAATAATGCAGAGCCGGCACTTTGGGTGAATGCTGAGAAGTCTGTAAGCAATAGAGAGGATTTTATTAACAAGGGTCCCACAACTTGCCCGTCTAGCTCAGTCGGTAGAGCGCAAGGCTCTTAACCTTGTGGTCGTGGGTTCGAGCCCCACGGTGGGCGTGTTTCTTTTTGCTCACGTTAGCTCTTGAATTTTAGTATCTTCCAGAGTAGCAAACGACGCCGTAGCGGTATAACTATTGCTTCAGGGCTTCTGCCTTTCGCCTTTCAGGTTAAAACCCTTGCCTGGATTGCGGGTGCCCACAGAGAGAGAAACAGCTCGCCGGTATCGCCACCACCAAACCCCTCTTGCTTCCTCCACAGTCCCAAGAAAGCCTTAGAATCCCAAACTATGGCTCCAAATCTCGAATGTCGGATGTACGAGGCCAGGTATCCGGAGGTGGACATGGCTGTTATGATACAAGTCAAGAACATCGCCGACATGGGCGCATACGTCTCACTTCTCGAGTACAACAACATCGAGGGCATGATCCTGTTCTCCGAGCTCTCTCGCCGTCGGATTCGTAGTGTCAGCAGTCTCATCAAGGTCGGCCGCATCGAGCCCGTTATGGTTCTCAGGGTCGACAAGGAAAAGGGTTACATCGATTTGAGCAAGAGAAGGGTATCTGAGGAGGATATTCAAGCTTGCGAGGAGAGGTACAACAAGAGCAAGCTTGTTCACTCCATCATGCGTCACGTTGCTGAGACTGAAAATATTGATTTGGAGGTATTTCGCTGCGTCCGCCGTTTCTTTCCCTCATATCCATTTTTCTTGATCGATGAGCTTAATTGCTTGTTACAATTAATTCTTTGTTTCTTTTTTTTTTCCTGGTGACATAATTCTTTGTTCCCTTGCAAATCGTTAATTTTGATATTTCTCTTTTGTGGAGTGGCGCCGCCGTTCTTCACCATTGTGTTCCATTGAGCGAAAGCATATGAGTCCTGGGATTCATATGTTAGTTTTCAATGAATGACCCTTGATGAATAAACAATCATGGAAGTTCTTATTTTGCACTTTTTTGCCCTAATGAACGGAAGTATATGCTTCCGTTGTAGTCCGGCATGAATACCTCAGGACAATCGTTAGGGAGAATTATTCAGATTAAATTCAGAAACCTATCGAGTCCTATGGACCTCGGGTTACCTCGAGTTTTAAGTGCTTGAATAGAATGAGTGTCAAATACCTGAACTTGGTCACTAGGCATTAATAATTTCGGAATCATTATGTCCACTTTCTTTCCTTGTATGTTGACTTGACCCTTGACCCTTTTTTTTTTTTTTTAAAAGGTAGACTTGCCTTAATTTCTGAAAATTCTGTCATGCAAATTACTATATTACATGGCTGTGGATTATACTTGGAAGAATCTGTGGTGTGGTTTGTAAAATTCTAGATTCTTGTTTGCTTGGCAACACTACTGCATGTGCTTAAGTTTAAGACGCAAAGTTGTTTTTAAGTCTGTTCTAGTTGAAGGACCGGACTGACTACTGCAAGCGTGCACCATTGGATTGTGGTGCTTTCTATGGTCATTGAGAACGTGCTGGGAACGTAAAAAAATTGAGTGTGATGCTTATTCATAGTAATTAAATTTTTTATTTACATCTCCAGCTCCATGAATCACCGGAGAAATCACCAGAAGTGGTCGATTTGCTCGGGAGAGCATGATTGTCGTGTGAATTTCTGATTCCTCTGCTCTACGCTTCTGTTATGTTGCATTGAGTCGCAAACAACCTGACTTATGGGGCCGAAGGCAGGGAACTCATCTGATCCTTTTATTTATCTGTTAATTTTTGAAAGCTCAACTCAGAATGCTTAATTGTCGTCTTCTGGAGTATAAGTTTCAACCTACCATGAGATGGACACTTCTTCCTCAGAGCGTTGCCACCAATCTCACCTCCACTCCACTAATCTCTCTCTATATCACAGTCATTTTCTCATCGAAATACTCTCTCCACCCTTGCCATGTGACCTCTCGTTGAGTTGTTTCCTTGAATTCTTACTGCTTATCAAGTTATACTCTTGTTTGTACGTTATTGCCACCGATTTGGTTCCTTATAAAAAGGTGAATAACAAAGGCTATGATAAGGTTTATGATTTATGATTTAGAAATCAGCCTCACAATTGTCCAATTATTCTTCTGGTTCTTCATTTTTATCCCAACTCATTTTTTTGTCTCTGGCCTTGTATAACCTTGCTTTCATTAGTCATACATTTTCACCCCAGGGACTTGTCTCACTGACTAGGATATGTCTAAGACATCTTTGCAATGTATTTGTGTCACTTTTGGTTTCAAATAAATCAGTTTTCCGTGCTTACTGTAAATGTTTTCTTCATTCCATAGCTAAATAATCGTGTGCTAGAATTGACGTACCAGTTTTCTCCTACTTCCGTGTAAGTTCTGTTGGTTTTTCAAAAACTTTCTGTTCGACAATCAGATTCTTCTTTTTATGTTAATAATGGTTGATATGGGAATTATGCTCTTGATACTGCTGAGTTTTTAAACTTGTGTATGGATCACAGTTGGATGATATCCTGCATCTTGGTCTTCCCGCCTTTTTTTTTTTGGGGGGTGGGGGTGGGGGTTGAGGGGAGGCGGTGCTAGACCTACGCTGAGAAAGTAGAAATCTGCCCTTTTTGTTTCCCCATTTCTGAGAAGGTAGAAATTCGGTTCATTCTAACCTAGTTGTTGTGCTCTTTACTGGGCATTTGTATATGATCTAATTATAGCAGCCGTCCCACAAAAAACAAAGGATTGAATTTCATGTAAAATGTTACTACTGGCTAGGATCACCTAGAATGATATTAGATCCCGTTCATATTTTTAAGCGATTTATGTTTCTCCTGCTATTGTGGGCTCTCCATTTTTTAGCGTATGTAACCAGACTAGGAAGGTGCATTGCACAGTGATGCTGATCATTTTATTTCATTATGGTTAGTTTTCCCCACCTCATATACATTGCTTTATATCACGGGGTGCTTGTTATCTCAAATGTCATCTTTCCAGTGATTCATTGTATTTCTTCATGGTTTTTGTATCTACTTCTACTCAATCTGATGATTTTGATTTTCTTACCCCATTTTGATCTGGTTGGTCTAATTATTTGCTTGTTGATAGTGCTTCACTCTTCCTCATTTGGTGAACTAAATACAAGTTGCCTTCTGCAGGAGCTGTATATTCACATTGGATGGCCTCTGTATCGCAAATACGGTCATGCTTTTGAGGTAAGGAAGTTTGTTATGTACATATATATATTGTTTTCTCTGAATTATGCAACTGCTATATGATCCTCATTTTGTGCAGGCATTTAAAATAATTGTTACTGATCCTGATTCAGTTTTGAATTCCCTCACCCGTGAGGTCAAGGAGGTTGGCCCTGATGGGCAGGAGGTAATCATTACTGTCGTAGATCATTTTTCCACAGAAGTTCTATTTGATTGCTTAAGACTTATTTTTATTTTTTCTCCTCTAGGTGACCAAGGTGGTTCCAGCAGTATCAGAAGCGGTGAAGGAAGCTCTAGTAAAGAACATCAGAAGACGAATGACCCCCCAGCCCTTGAAAATTAGGGCTGATATTGAAATGAAGTGTTTTCAGTTTGATGGAGTTCTTCACATTAAGGTCTGAACTGTTTCTTCTCTCCCATATTCTTTGGGCTCTGCTTGAATTTGGTTTGTTCAGTAATATTTGCTTATCTTCCTAAGTATTGTGAATAATTACGTTGTAATTGCATGACCATGCAGGATGCAATGCGGAAAGCTGAAGCTGCTGGAAATAATGATTGCCCAGTAAAGATTAAACTTGTCGCTCCCCCACTTTATGTTCTTACCACTCACACTCTCGACAAGGTTGGTGTACAGTCTTCACAAAAATTTTGATCTGATGTGTATGATGATTGACCTTGTAGCTGAACAACTGAACTAGCTGTTGATCTTACCTGTAGTGCCTGTTTTGATGGGTTTTCTTGGCGAAGGCTGTTGTTTTCTCCACTATATGAGCATTAGATTCCTAGAAAATAGTACATTACTTATTTAGTTAGTATCCTGGAGGCAGTTTTTATATTTGTCAGAACGTCTAATTTGCAAATGGTGACTTCGTACTGAAACTACTAGTGTGTTCTTCAATGTTCACAGGATCAGGGAATATTGGTTCTCAAGGATGCTATTGAAGCCTGCAATAAAGCCATAGAGCAACACAAGGGTAAACTAGTTGTGAAGGAGGCACCCAGAGCCGTGAGTGTTGATGATGGATGTGTTTTAGAACTCATATTTTCTTTATCTGAGATTGACATTTGTCATTGTGATTCAGGTGAGTGAACGTGATGATAAATTGCTTGCTGAACATATGGCTAAGCTACGCCAAGACAACGAGGAGGTTAGTGGTGATGAAGATAGCGAAGAGGAAGAAGATACAGGAATGGGTGAAGTTGACGTGGAGGGTCAGGGTGCTGGGATAACAGAGTGACAAAAAATTGAGGGTTAAAAAGGCATAGAGAACGACGGATTTCACTAATTTTTTGTTTAATTTTTTTTCCCCAAACAACATTTTTGTTGCGATTGTACAATACAAACTAGATTATTGTATGTAGAGATGTTATCATACTTGCGGAGCGATTGAGGAGCGTCTTGGAATGGATGCTCAGTAATCTGCCGATAAATCCAATTTTATCTCATTTCTCATGCAGTTCAGGCGTGATCCTGGAATAATAGCCTCTCTCTAGGTGGCGTGGATAAATTAAATTAGGAGGTGTTTGGATAATCTCAGAATCACTTTTCAGAAGTATTTTTCTGTAAATCGAAACATTTTTATATATTTATTTCGTATATTGTGAAAGTACTTTTGAAATTAGAGTTTTGTTTTTATCTAAGTATTCTTTTTATTATTCCGTTTTCTTACATTTTTTTTCTGCGTATGAGAGTTTAAGACTTTATATTGGCCGTGAATTCTTGTATCCATTTTTCTCGATTTTATTTCGCTCGAATTTCTATTTTTGGACAATAGTACAGGATGGGGCTTTATTTTTCCGGGGCAAGTTTCTAAGTAACTTTTTTACCAGGGTGAATAGGTAAATCGGTTTTTCAGCGTGCAGAAGGCATATCAAGGTTTGAGCTTTTTCATCTTCGGTGTTAGGTTTGGATTTGCGCCATTTTATGTTGGAAAAACCATATTATGCTGGTGGTGCTTATATTTTCTTTCTATTTTTTAATTTGATATGTGTTTTTTTCCTCTTAATTAAATCATTTAATCTTGCTCTTTTAGCAACATCAACTTTTGTAATTTTGCTCTATTAGCATTGTGCAAGGATTAACAATATTAACAGAGCAAAATTAAAGATTTAATTAAAAAAAAATACATGGGTATCAAATCAAAAGTTAAGAAAAAATATCGTTACCTCCAAAATGTTTTTTTTTTTTTTAACGGTTTGAGGATCCTCATGTTACCAAGTTCCATTTTCATTAGTTCTTACATTATTTATTAACCAGCACAAAGATTCGTGGGATTAAAAGCATAGAATTTTAAACCCTGTAAATTTGCTGAATGGGATTAGACGCGTGATCATGACTTGATGAGATCAGTTTGGACTGTGGAGTGAAGGCATCCTTTCAAGGGTGCGAACTTGAGTATCTGGAGGTGCCAATGTTTTATTTTCTGAGATGTCTGTACTTTGTTAGGATGCACCTCTACTCCACTCATCCTATGTACAAACACAAGAACAATGGGATCAAATGATATTATACAGCTTCACCCAATTAAATTGCTATTACACAGCAAAAACAACACACAAAAAGGGATGGGCTTCGGACTTGACACTGATGTTATCACAAACTGAAAATAAAACAGAGACATGGGAAAAGAAGTTGGAAATGATTCTCATTGCTCGCATTGGAAAGTGGAACTGTCTTCAATTAACTTGCCATCAGCTGCCGCTACATTTCGAGCATAGCAGTTGAACCTGTCTGCGTAAGTATAATTTTGTCGGGTGATTGCTTGCCCTGCTACAACAGAGTGACCCTTCACTTTCATCCATCCCGAAGAATCCTGTTTGTTACTAATCGAACTCGAGAAGCACGCACCCGATTGCCTCTCTCTCAAAGCATGAGTGACATTGGTAACGAGTAGATATCTGTCCTTGCGCAAACATGGCTTAGTCCAAGTTAGCACACGCAGAGGATACTTTCTCTTAACCTTCAATAATCCAACCACTTGACCATGCCCATTTATTAACTTCGTCTTCTTCTTCGCTTTGTGTTTTTGTTTCACTAACTTGTAGGTTCCATTCTTTTGAAACTTAATGTAGTTCTTGAACTTGAACTCATGCAAGATAACGGTGGTCAAGTTTCCTGCACTTGATCTAACCCACCCTGCTACTTTTCCTTCCCTCTCTGCACTAATATCAAACGATCCATCAAGTCCTGTAAATTCTTCTTGGCGCTCTATTGTCACTTCAGGACTCTTGTTAATGATTCGTCCAGCATGAACTACTTGGGAATGATGATCCAACCACAGGTGTAAATTTGCATTGACAAGCCAGTATGAGATGCCCCGAGTCACACCTATTCCAAACCTATGTTTTTTCCCACCCAGAATCTTACCTAGATAAGGTGTTAAATCTATGTCATAAGAAGGAAGATTGAAAGCCCCAATTGCAACAACAGGCTCCCAGAGGAGGGGATTGATTCCTCCTGTGAAAATGACAGGAAATGGAACCTCCGACCCTACAACTTCGCCATCGATTGTCACGTACACTTCCCTGTAAGCTCCATTACCTCGGCGTGTGCTTAAGCCGTTAGTTTTGATGTATGAATTGGGTGGGTTTGAGTACCAAAACTCATCGTTGCCATGAAAAGACGCGCACAACTCAAGAACTGCACGGTGAGTATTTTTTGGAATTCGAATGCTCCGGGAATGAACATCCGATTCGCGCTCAATTCTAAACCAAAACCCACGGTCGCCGTCATCAGATATCGGAATGATCAAATCAGCCGGGGATTCATACGAATCCAATGAACCCCTGCGCAAATCAGTATCACCGAGATCATCCCGTTCCACCGTTACTTCCGAGATTCCTCCATCCGATTCATCCCTAAGGATCCTCGATCTCCCCTCACAAGAAACCCCAAGCGGAACCCCGACAACAGCGCGGCCTTTGAAGAGCGAAAGAGTGATGGTGACATGGTAAATCCCAGTGAATTCATGATTAACGATGTTTTCCAGCATCATCGTGAGATCCAGGTCAGACCTTGTAAGGAGAGAGGAGTACCTGGTGACATCCTTCCAAACATTCCAGAAGACTCCATCCTTCGTGGGCTCGGCGGTGCTGGTGCGAAAGAGCTCGACGCCGCCGAGCCATAAGCCGGCGATGCGGTCGTACTGCTCTCCTTTACAATCGGCCTGGAAACGGAGGAGAGCGCGGGACCAAGGGGAAGGGCAGTGAGAGGGAGGGATGTAGGGTGTGGAGAAGGGAGGGGAATCGATGGTATCGGCGAAGGAGTGGCGCAGAATAAGGTGGGAGCATGATGGGGTGGCTTGTTCGGAGGGTAGAGGATAGGTCACCTCCAGGTGTTCTTGGGGACGGTGGTGGCGCCGGAGAGAGAGGTCGGAGGGTTTAGTATAGTGGTCTGTGTGGGAGAATGGTACGACTGGTTCTGTGAATAAGGAGAGGAGCAGGAAGAAGGATACGCCAAGGACGGTGTTCATGGGGAAGACGAAGAAGGAAGAACATAGGTGCATGGAAGCAGGGAAGGTGAAGACTGGAAGACCGTTTTGTTGGTTATGCGTGAACTGTTTTAAGAAGGGCGACAATAGCTGTAACTGTAAGGACTTTCAAATATTTTTTTATACAGTTGCAAAAATTAGGCTTTATCATCAGCTGATTATTCTCATTTAATTGCAAAACTTTTCTTTAATAATATGAGTTATTTTCCCTTATTGAAAAAAATTAGTGTATTTACTCTTTATCTAACATTCTGACTGATTGAATTCAAACCAAGCATGATAAATAAAGAACGGGGCACATTATCAAGATAGTGGAAGGACATTAGCTAAATAAGGATGCACAGGACACAATTAAACTTTGCATATGTTAATCAAAATTGAGATTGCTCAATGGGAAGGACGAGAATATTAATGATAGCTTCTGACTAAATTATTTCCGAAAACTATGATGTCGTAACATATGCAAATCATTACAAGTGCTCATCAATTTGGATCAAAGCGGATGCTTAATTTTCAAGTCATGGATGGTTGAGGAAGGCCTGGTAGCTAGGAAATTTCTCGATCGAAGAGTTCACCCATGAGATGATCTGGTTGGACCTTTATGAGTAGTGATTCTCTTTGAAAGTCCCACGATATAATCCTTGGTTTACAAGACCAGAGAAGATAGAATCATACGGTTCGAGAATGGAACAGGGCCACTAATTACTAAACACCCAAAAAAGGGGGGCGAGGGAAATTGCCGTGATGATGCCTGCAAATAATATCTTGCACAAGCATTTCTGGGGCAAGCACTATAATTTAGGATTATGTGATGTATATTCAGAGAGAAGTTACCGTAAAATTACAGGAAAACAGGACATTGCTCCCTTGCTGACAAGGAAGTCAGCTATGGCATCGTATCCAAAAATTCTAGCCACGTACAAAGGGGTGGCACCCTTCTTATTGGCAGAATTTACATTCACACCCTTGTTCACTAAAACTTGTATGGTCTCCGGGTCACCACTCTCCACCGCCATGTGCAGCGGCGCGTGACCTTCCTCGTCCTCACATTCCAAGTTCAACCCTGCTTCTGTCAGCATCGATACCATCTCTTTGTGCCCTTTCATGGCTGCCGCATGAAGGGCCGTCAAACCATACTGATCACGGTAGTGCACGTTCGCCCCTCTCTTCAACAGTGTCTCCAGTTTCTTTACGTCTCCATGCCTCGCCGCCGCTAGTACTTCTTCTCCTTGCTCCATTATTTTTTCTATCTCTTTCTGCTTCCCCATTCATCAAACAAACACTTCGTTTGTAAAAACAAACAAACAAACAAAGAAGAACATTTTTGACCTCATTAAACTACCAAAGTTTTTGTTTTAAAAAAAAAATCCAAAATGCTGCCATAGCAATCTATCACTTGATTTAGATTCTTCTTTGGAGGCCAAGGCACTTGTCCATTTTTATTTGCTAGTTAGTCTTCGGAGCTTCATTGATTTAAGCGTATTTTTCTCCATTAAAAGAACAGTTTCGCAGCACTTTCCAAACCGGACCAAACAGACATTAATTTGCAAATTTATAGAGTTGAACCACTTGTGACAAGAATGATAGGAATCACTCACGTGTCCTTCATCACTGGCAATGTGAAGGGCGGAACGGCCACGATCGTCGGTTATGGTTGGGTCAGCGCCCATCTCAACCAGCATTTCCACCATCCTACTCTCACCATTCGCCGCTGCTCTGAACAACGGCGAGCTACCGTCGTTGCACCTGGCATTCACATTCGCTCCGCCTTCCACCAGCAAGCGCGCGCACCTGATATTTCCCTTATCCGCCGCCAAATGCAAAGGGGTCCTACCCTTGTGATCTCTGGAATCCAACGGCCACGAAGGATTCGTCTTTAACAACCTCCGGACGTCATCCGCCCGATCAAGAGCCGCCGCCACGTGTAACTCGTCCCAGCCCTTCGAAGCCCATCTCGGGTCCGCGTTACCCGATCCCAATTCCTGCTCCAGTCTCAAACCAGCTTCCAGGAGCAAGTGAACCATGCCGTCCGGGTTAACCAACTCGGTGGCGACTCGGAGGAGCCAATCAGCCTCACTGGGCGACAAATCGGCGAGTAAGGACCTCTGCCGTTTGATGAGGTTCCTAACAGCATCCAAATCACCACTAACGACGGCATGGCGGAGAAGCAGGGGGCCGACAAAGGCGACCTTGAGTTTAAGATTCTGAGTGGGGGTGGAAGACGGGAGAGAGGAGAACCATGAGTTAATGGCGTGAGAGGGAATGGGAATGGAGGTGTTGGGGAGGAATTCGGCGATTTTGACGAGGAAGCGATCGGAGGGAGATCGAGGGAAGGTTAGGGGAAGCTGGGACTGAGGCTTGAGGATGACTTGGAAGGTGGCGTGAGAGAGAGGGGGGATGATGCCGGAGGGAGGGTTAACGAGGAACTTATTAGGGGAGGAGGTCTGGACCTTGAAGGCCAGCGGCGAGGCGGCCCACAGAGATCGTAGACTGACGGTGGCTCGGCATTTGCAGTTGAGAGCAAAGTCTATTCGTATCTCTGATTCGGTGACCTCCGCGAGCCTCTCCATCTGCCTCTCGCCGCAGCAGATGATGGTCCGATTATGCGAATCTGGACTTTCAGATCAGCCACCACGTGACCCAGCTATTATCTGTTACAGAATCTCGTGAAATCGATCTCTAGTACTTATATTCCTTACCAATAATTCTAACTCAACTTGCCATAAAACAATGGAGGTATGTTATGCGCTACTGCAATACCTTTTTATATCAACAATATAGCACATTGCCGATGCGTATAATTCTGCAGTGAGATTTGATTTCTTAAGCGGTCTCTAAACTAGAATAAGAGAAATTAATAATTCTGGCTCTCTCAATTTCTCTTCTCTCTTCCTCTCCTGTTGGTATTAGCATTAGGGACTACGGAGGCATTTTACAAATTAAAGGAGCCAATCCTAATTCAGAGTGAGCGCAGTTAGTTTTGATATTTGCCCAACCTTACCAAATAGACACACGTAACCCTTATTCACCTGCACTGGCTGGGCAAAAGTGGCCTCAAGAGTTGTCCTCCTCACAACGTAAACAGTCTTATCCTAACTTTAACTGATTCACTGAGATGCCTCTGGTTCTTTAACATTGCCCCAGATAAAAAGTTTGGAAATTAATCTCTGCACATAGAGGATCCAAAAGGTCATGGGCTTCTCCTTGTGACCACTTCTCTGAAAAGTGAAAACTCACTCGCCCATGTTAGAGCTCCGACCACTATCATGTTGAGAGGATACCTTTTCAAGAAAAATTTTACAAGCTAACGAACCAGGAATTTCAGCGTCGATGTTCCGTTAGATAAATGGGCTTACAGCCCAAGCTAATATGGGCCAAGTGTATGGGCTCAATCCAAATGGGCCGGTGGCCCTTTCCCCACCTCTACCAGCGGGTACAAAAACAAATCTCATTTGTTGTGCAATGCGCTGCCTGATAAAATAGGAACCCGTTTAAAATGACTTATAACTATTTTTTAATTATAGTTTAGAGAATATAAGATAAGTATGTAAACGAGTTTTGTCTCAGTTTGTTACAAACATGATTTCAAATGGATTCTGAGAGTCGAGCGCATCGTTTTCTGACTAGACAGAGAAAAAGGATGCGTGAAATAGAGATCACAAATGTGATAGAAGCTTCAATGCTTCATGGTGGCGTGGGGCAAACGACATTCGTTTTGTTTGATTGTGACGTGGAACCTCACGTTTAATCTCTCCTCCGTTATGTTTGCCTCCCCAATTGACCCGCCAGCAGACTCATTAATATGCGTACCTTTTTGAGGCTTATAATTCAGTCGTCGTGCTTTACAGCTTTTATTATCGCTTTATATATATAGTTTACTTTCTTTTTAGGGAAAAAAAACCATGTATTGGTATATGCATTTATTATTACCTTTTTGGTACTAGATTACTATTTCGAAAAATACGAAACTTCTGAATAAATTGTTATAACCGTGTGAGAAAGGAGGAGGGATGATGTTCAGGATTCAAACAATTCCAACGTAAGCCAATAGCAAGACTTTTATTTTTCAAAATTCAGAACAAAGTAAACAATATTTTGTAATATAACTTTTTTTTTTTGTTGAAAAAATTCATTGTACTGTGGTGCAAAGGAGTCTGAGCTATGACCAGGTGACTCAATGGATTTCATGTTTCTCTAATTAGTTTCCTCCATACGATCATTCGTTATTTATTTTATTTTTTATTAGCAATTTACGTGACTTACGTAACTGGTAAAACAAGAGGTGGAAAACAAAAGACATATGACCGACTTCTGCTGGCTCATGAATTTTAAGGTGTGCTTAAAACAAATGGGATGCGAGATTGTGAGTTGTCCTTACTATATACTCCTCCGGTCCTAATTATAAGACCTAATTGACTTATTTGAGGAGATTAAGGAAGTAAGTTAAGTTGGTTATTTATAATAAATAAGTGTTGTCATTCTTAAAATATCCTTGCTAATTAAGTATATTAGCTAAAACTATCATTATTAGAAGGATTATCTTGGAAAAAAAAATGTATAAATATAAGAGACAAAATAGATTGGGTCTTATAATTAGGACCAAATAAAAAGTCAAATTGGGTCTTATAATAAGGACTGGAGGAGTATTACATCATGTCCTAATTAGAAAATCTTATTTATAGATTATAAATGAAGTTTTATAATAAAGACTAGCGACGATATTTAAAAATTAAGAGCATTAAAATATGACTTGAGAATATTTCAATTAGACCCGACTCCTACGCACAAGTATTTATCACCGACTAAGCCAAATGATCCATGTTGTACACGAAACAGTTGAAGTTTGGAAACCAATCATTCACTGTTCACATTTATCATATCCAGGTGGTAGCGTGTGAGTCTGATATGTAATTCATGCAAATAACTTGAATCAAGCCCCCCCCCCCAAAAAAAAAAAAGAAATATATCCATGTATATAATATTTATATAAAGTTCCATTGCACTCCAGCGAGCCATGTTTGAAGTTTGAACTAAACTCGAGCAACAACAGAGATCGTCGTACTATTGTACATGTTTTTAAGAAGTCCAAGAAAGCAATAAAGGGATACTAATTTTAGAATTGAACTTGATATTAAATATAAGATTTTAATATACTTTGTCTCTTTTTTTTTTCAAAATATTCTTATTGTTTGTAAGAAGTTTTCATCAAAGAATATTTCAATACACATAATTAAAAAGGATAGTTTAAACAAACCAACACCCATTTGTAACAAGTAACTAAATTAATTAATTTTTTAATATTCTCAAATTAATTATTTGATATTCATATTTATATGTACCGAGTTATGATATGTTTACTTTATCTGTAGAAAAAGTTTCATGTCTTTGGAAGTGATCTGAGATTGACTGCGCCCTATTTACAAATAATTAATATGAGCTGTATTATTCTATTGGTGAGTATTGTACTAATCAAATCATTCTCATTTTCTCATTTGGATAGATCCAACAGAGCATTCCATTGTTTTATTCCAATATGGTTGTTGGAAGTTGGAATCCGAATTCTCTATCCCAAAAAAAAAAGAAGAAGAAAGAAAAGTCTATGCAAGGTGCCAGTGATTAGTTTATGAGACCGCTACAAATATCTAAATATCTAAATATAATTTAGATTATGAAATTTCACTTTATTTAAATTATACGGAATAAACAGTAAAAATATAGTCGTTAATTAATTATTAGTAATAATTATTATTGGCTATCCTCTTTCACGGCTTCTTTGGCTTGATTTGTTATAAAGTTTGGTTTCCCTCCTTTATACTCAAACTCGCCCTACTCTTGCCACTGCCATTTGTGAACATGGACTTGTTATAAATTTTTTTATTTCATATAAATATGGGAACAAATAGTGGCACAAGCAAGCATTATTAAAAATAGAGAATTACTTGATTCAACGCCATTTTGGCAAGAATTTGCAGGGGAGTCCGGATATATTTAAAAAAAAAAAAAAAGGAAAAGGGGAACCGAAGCCCGAAGGGAGTGCAAGTTCCAGGAAAGTGCCTCGTCCATAAAAGAGAGGTGGGTTTTACCAGGTCCAAAACAAGGACATATTGTCTCGTACAATCATCAATTTCTGTCACAATTACGAAGTCAAGCAAAGTAAGTCGCCGGCGGATCATTGGCTCCAATTTCACGACTATCATCCACAGGTACAGTTCCCGCCATTCATGTCCCATCATCCATCTATTTCCTACAGGGGAAAAAACTGAAGACAAATTTAAAGCCCCAAGGTCAGACTGCATTTTTCATGGTTGATATTATACTTACTTTTTAAAATTTGACATTTGTTTTGGTTTTGATTTGCTTACAGATTTTTTTCTCCCAAACACTGTTTTTGCTTCCTGACAAAAGGATCAAAATTAAGATGGGTCAAATTTTAAACCTCAAAACTAAAATTAAATTAAATTTTAAAAACCAAAACCACTTACTTCAAATTTCATAAACCAAAATTAAAATGTAGTGGACTAAAATTCAAATTCTTATTAAAAAAAGTGTCCACGTTTAGTACTCGATAGTGTTTTGAATAAAATTATCTTTAATAAGAGAATACTTATATCTACTAAAAAAAACAAAGATGAGGTAAAATTTCAAAAACTAAAGATGATACTACCTTCGACTTTTGATATAAGAGCCAGATCACTAATTTACGAGTATTAAAAAAATTAATTAAGTTATTTATTTGTAATAAATTGATGTTGTCTTTGTTAAAGTACTGATGTTAATTATATGTATTGAAACTATCTTTTAATAGAGACTCATTAATAAGTGCAATCACCATAGAGATTATTTAGGAGGCAAGATGGATAAATATCATATTTTTATTTCAAAAGTATTTTAGAAGAAATACAGTTTTGTCATTTTTTTTAATATAACGTTAGAATTAAAAAAAAATCTTCGGACTCATTATTAACAATTAACAATTTCTTTTAAGATTAAAGGAGCAAATAGTTTAGAAGAAATACAATTTTGTGTAATATTGCGTTGTAGTTTTATTAAGGTATTAACAATCTTCTACCTATAGTTATATCACAAGCGCCTTATATTGCTTTGTAGTTTTTTTAAGGCACTTATAACTCCTATAAAAGTATTTTTGAAATTAAAAATTTTAACCTTTATATTATATGAAAAATATTTACCCTCTAGCATTATGGGTAAGGAGCTGAAAATTATAGATTTCGAATGAATTATCTATTATATATATTTTTAATTTTTAATATTGATTGAGATATTTATGACTAATTAAAATACGCGTTGCTATCAACCATTCTAAATTTCCAAGTCAGCAATTTGCCTTTCTGCCATCGAGGTGTAAATTTCCTGTGCGGCGTATTTTATAGTAGTATTTCTTTTACCAAAAAATTGAGCTATATTTTGAGCCTACGCGTTTTCAAACCTTTCTGGGTCTAAACTAATTTGCAGGTGTTGGGAACATGGTTTTGATATCGCCTCTCTTGCTTCTCCATCTTCCTTTCAATTAATCGTAGCCAGAGACGCTGAAGAGCTTTGCGATTCTACTCAGTTCATCTTCCTTTCTTGCAAAACACAGTCCGGGTTCCTTTGTTTCTGTGCGGTCGTCGTTGATTAGCAACAAAAATGAAAAGTAACTGGAATTTCAGTCGGTACAAGGATCATCGGGGACTTCTCCGCTTTTTGGTGGTGTGGTTGCTCTTTCAGAGCTTGTTGGGTCTATGCAGCTCTTTGAATGACGAAGGTAAGGAATTTTGGGTTTGTGAGATTCTGTATTTCCCTATATTTAGTTGTCGCCATCCCATAGAAGCTGAATATGGTGTTTCTGGGCAGGTAAAGCGCTCTTGAAGTTGAGGCAGAGAATATTGAGTGACCCATTTGGTGCTTTGTCGAATTGGATTGATGAAGAAGGAGAAGTTGACCCGTGCAATTGGTTCCGAGTTCAGTGCGTAGATGGGAGAGTGGTGGTCTTGTAAGTGACGTTTTTGTTTTCTAACAATATGAAGGAAGAAGAACAGATCTTTTTGCTAGGATCTTTCATTTATGTGACATTGAGTTGTTTTCATATATTTATTTTTCTATGATTTATCGCGGAAACCGTTGGATAGCAGAGAAATCGTGTGTATATGACTAGTATTCATGTTCTTTTAATGCCAAATTTACCAATTTTATCATCTCGTGATACTTCTTACATTCCAGCAGCACTGTGCCATTGTTGATATAGTTGACTTAGTATTTTTACCTTGACCTCTGATTTCTTTTCAATCTTGTGGTTCTTCTAATCGTGAGAAATGCTTCTGTTGTTCAGGAATTTGAAAGATCTTTGCCTTGGAGGAACTCTGGTACCTGAGCTTGCGAAGCTTGTTCATGTAAAGTCCATGTAAGATGTTTGCCGCTTGGATGCATTGCGCAGTGTGTAAACTTCGTCAATTATTTAATTTTTTTTTTTCCGGTTGCCTGATAAAATCGCTGTGAATATACTGCAGTATTCTGCGAAACAATTCTTTCTATGGAATCATTCCAGAAGAAATTGCCGAGTTAAAAGAGTTGGAGGTTTTGGATTTGGGATACAACAATTTCAGTGGATCTCTACCAGCAGATCTTGGGAGTAACATCTCCCTAGCCATGCTGTAGGTTTATACACTTTAGACAACTCAATTTTTAAGAACTTCTGCGATTATGTATTGAGTTAATTCTTCTTGCAGTTTGCTGGACAACAATGAGCTTCTTGGTGGGTTCTCTCCCGAAATTAATGAACTGAAGATGCTTTCTGAAAGTCAAGTGGATGAAAACCAGCTAACTGGTGCAGCGAAATTGCCGTCTTGTGCGAGCAGATCCATTTCACAGTATGTCATCTCCAATCCATTGAAAAGTGGTCTCCTTTGGGTTTATATTCTATGAGATTTTCAAAAATCCGGGTTCACTCTTCTTCCTCCTTAATTGGTTAATTTTTACTGTCAAATCTAAATCATCTTTTTACAATCAAAAAGGATGATTTAGATTTCAAAAGTAATATTTTTACTGTAAAAAAGGTGGTTAATTTTCATAAATCTTAATTGCCCTCCTCTAGGGTTCATTGTTACCCGCCAGACCATATTTTGGCTTTTTTTTTTTTTGGGTGACAATGTGACATATTTTGGCTAATTTTTACTATCAAATCTAAGTCATCTTTCTTTTTTTTAAATTTATTTTCACAGGAATATTGGTGAAGACGGTGTAGCTCTGCGAAGACTCCTGCAAAAGGGCAGTAACCGCACAGCTGAATTGCCCCCTGCCCCTAGCCCTGCCCCTGCCCCTGCCCCTGCCCCTGCCCCTGTTCCATCTCCATCCCCTTCACACCCTCCATCAATTTCCCCGCCCCCTTCAGCAGTAGCGCCTGTAAAACCAAATAAAACTTCCCCTGGTAGAAATACATCTGCATCTCCTTCTCCAAAGATACCCGAAGCAAGATCGAAAAGTTTTTCAAAAAATCATGTTGCCCCTGCCCCTGCCCATGCATCTGCCCCTGCCCCTGCCCCTGTTCCATCTCCATCCCCTTCACACCCTCCATCAATTTCCCCGCCCCCTTCAGCAGTAGCGCCTGTAAAACCAAATAAAACTTCCCCTGGTAGAAATACATCTGCATCTCCTTCTCCAAAGATACCCGAAGCAAGATCGAAAAGTTTTTCAAAAAATCATGTTGCAATTTTGGTGGGAGCTATAGGTGGTGGTGTATTTCTTATTTTAATTGCCGGCATATATGTCTGTAGAACCAACAAAGTTACTACTGTCAAGCCTTGGGCAACAGGACTAAGTGGGCAGCTTCAGAAGGCATTTGTAACAGGTACATCTGAGTTTTTTTTCCCCCTGTAATTTTATGAGAATGGAACAATGGCTGGAAATTTCAGTTTACCTCCACGCACGCAAATTCAGGGTTCCTGCAACATGAGAAAGACAAGACAGGGACAACTTTAATTTGATTGGTTCTATCCCATTGACATGACATGATAATGGGCTACTTTTGTCTTTGAAAATATATTTGTTATCCTTTCTGACAGACGTTTGAAACTGTAGGTGTGCCAAAGTTAAAAAGGTCCGAGCTCGTGGCAGCATGTGAAGACTTTAGCAATGTACTTGGCACCTCACCAATCGGAACAGTGTACAAAGGGACTTTATCTAGCGGAGTTGAAATTGCGGTGGCATCTGTTACCGTGACATCATCGAATGCTTGGTCAAAGACTTTAGAAGTACAGTTTAGGAAAAAGGTATCACACTATACAGATCAACAAGATCATTCGATTATGTGCTGCCTTTTCAAATATGGCCTACTCTTACTGTGATTATGGTTTCAGATTGACTCGTTATCGAAAGTGAATCACAAGAACCTTGTCAATCTACTTGGATATTGTGAGGAAGAGGAACCTTTCACCAGAATGATGGTTTTTGAATATGCACCCAATGGAACTCTCTTCGAGCATTTACACAGTGAGTACATATAATTTCAGTGTTCTATCACACAGAAAATATTCTGAAAGTATCTCAATTTCCTCATTTCTAAATGTGTATTCATTGTTATAATGATATGGTGATTGCTAGTTACTGATTTACATACTCTAAGGAGTGCTTAATTTCATGATGACCGATCTTAACCATTGGCTATTGGCGATCTGAAAAATTTTTATGTGGCATTCTAGAACCTAGACTTAAATACTGATCTTTGTAGTCAAACGTGCATAGACAGGCATATATATAAGTTTGGCACCCCACAACAGCATGATTCAATTTGACCAACTGTAGAGTTCATCAGCATTTTAGGTTTGATCATATTGGAAAGTTGTTCTATTTGTTCGCTATGTTTCTTTCCCTATGTATCCATTTTTCATTCAAATGCAAGATTAGTTCCTTAGAATAAGAGGGGTTTCTGTCATTCTTTTGGTGTTTTATGTTGGAAAATGACTCATGCATGTGAACATATTGGCACTTGCAGTAAAAGAAGCTGAGCACTTGGATTGGAGAACAAGGCTTAGAATTGCAATGGGCATGGCATACTGCCTGCAATACGTGCACCAGCTAGACCCTCCTGTAGCCCTGAGCAATATGAACTCTTCCTCCATCTTTCTCACCGAGGACTATGCTGCAAAAATTGCAGATCTGAGTTTCTCATATGAAATAGCTTCATCTGAGATGAAGACCAAGGGCAGAAAACAATTTGATAATCCATTAGCAGGTCCACAAAGCAACGTTTATGACTTTGGTGTTGTACTATTTGAAATGGTAACATCCCGAGTCCCTTATTCAGTTGATGACAGCTCACTTGAAAACTGGGCATCAGATTATTTACAAGTGGATCATCCCTTGAGAGAAATGGTCGATCCAACTCTAGCCTCTTTTGATGAAGAGAAGTTAGAACAAGTTGCTGAACTGATCAAATCTTGTGTTCATCCTGATCCTAAGCAAAGACCAAGTATGAAAGATGTTAGTATGAGACTGAGAGAAATAACAAACATAACACCTGATGCAGCAGTGCCAAGACTTTCTCCACTCTGGTGGGCAGAGCTTGAGATTTGTTCAGCAGATGCAAGCTAAATGATAGGGAGTTTCAGATTGTAAAAAGGAAGGAGCTTTCAATAGTCTGATCGTTTTTCTGTCGGTGAAGGCGCAAAGAGTACTCACCTGAAGGTCGATACACGTATTTAGTTTTCTCGATTGCGAATTTACATGTACATAAGGCGATAAAAGAGATATGTGGGGAATACCTTCGCTTGCTTGTTTTGTTTTTTGTTTTTTTTCCTCCCTGGTTAGACTCACCTCCCCTTCTTTTGTTGCTGTGGAAAGTACAGCAACCAAGGGGTTTCACACAGTTCCAGTATTAATTACTACCCTTCTCTTTCTCACTCCTCTTCCTCCATTCTTTGGCCTATCGAAGTCATAAAAATTAGACATGTTATAATTTGTTATACTAATAACATGCACCCCACACATGTACACATTCTTTGATTGGAAATGAAGTTTAAGTTGATGATAAAGATAGGAATTAAGAAGATGTGCATTAACCAAGACTTTGTCTTATAAGCCGACAGATAGGAACTGGGAACATGAACGATGACTTGCTATTTTAGTAATTGCCTTTGCATTTGCGCGTGGACAACCAGACTTTGCAGCTGGAATATGAATACACGGCGGACAATTTGGCCTGCAGTGTCGTATGATGGTGGAGATCTTCAATAAATCTGAGTTTTTTATTTTGTACGACAGCTATTGAATTCCCAGTTGATTCTGGTCACAAAATAACAACGACAATAATGATTGTTCTAAAATATGGTATAACCCCCTTGTATTGTTTTACATAACGTCAATCTTTTGATTCATTCTACTGAATTTCAAGATGTTTTATTATATGTTGTTGATACAATTAACCGAAATTCTGTAGAGAGTTTAAACGCATTGAATGTGAATGATTCAAATTATCAGAACATGTGAAGGAAGATAATAAAACAAAATTAACTTAACGGTGGGCATTGATGCTACGGTAGTGGCGGCGCCGCAACAATGGTAGTTGCTTGGTGGTCGTGATTTGTGACCAAGTTTGTGGTGGCTGGTGAACAGTTGTTGACGGAAGAGGGGCCTAAGACTTCGTATGATTTAAAGGAAAGTCTAAGACTACCTTCATCCCTGGACACTACCCTCAGATTTAAAGGGAAGTCTAATATTACCTCCGGTCCTAATTATAAGAGCCAGTTGACTAATTTGAAGAGATTAAGGAAGTAAGTTAAGTTAGTTATTTGTCCTAAATATGTATTGTTTTTCCTGAAATATCCTTGCTAATCAAGTGTATTGATTAGAACTATCATTATTAGAAGAGCTATTTTGGAAAAAAATATATAAATATAAGAGACAAAGTGGATTGGGGTCTTATATTTAGGACCAAAATAAAAGTCAAATGGGGTCTTATATTAAGGATCGGAGGTAGTACTACCTTTAGTATTTAATATAAAAACCAATTGGTTAATTTAAGTAGATTGAAAAAATTAGTTAAAGTTTGTTATTAGTAATACACGTGTTGACTTTCCAAAAATGCCTTTGCTAATCTATTAGCCAAAATTACTATTTGATACATCATTTAATATGTGTAACTATTACAGGAACTGTATTGAGAAAAATAGATAAATATGAGAGATAAAATAGATCGATGTCTTATATTTAGAACCAAATTAAATATCAAACTAGTTTAACATTTAATTTGGTCTAAATATATTGCATATGTTAAAGATTCTATTAAATGATAGTTCTAATTAATACATATGATTAGTAAGAGTATTCTAAAAAAGATAACACATATTTATTACAAATAACTAACTTAACAAGCTTTTTTAATCTACTCAAATTAGTCAACTAGTTTTTATATTAAGAATCGGAGATAGTATATCAAAATTCTTAAGAGTTTTTTTTTTTGCCAAAAAATTCTTATTGAGTTTAAATCTCATTGTTTTTAGGTTTCCCCAATTGCCTTTTTTAATTTCATAATTTTTCTCACTATTTTTTTTCTGCAAACATAAATTTCTCGCTATCTATCTTCCACATTTAATCCTATGGTTGAAAGAAGGGTATAAAAGAAAAATGAAACACATTTTTCATAAACAATCTAGTTAATCAATTTTCTTAATTTTTATAAATTAATTATTCGGGTTTTATATTCTACAAAGCATAGGATATTAATGTGTTAAAAGAGTCACGAATACAAACCTTTGCAAGCATTTGATAAGTTTATAATATTTTATTAACTTTTGCAATCAAGCCTTATAAAATGTCAAACGGACTTTATATATGGTAATTATTAAGGTGTTTGGAACACCCCAAATGATAACATATCAAGGAATGTTCAAGATGAAGGTCATAAATGCTCGTTGCTTTAAAAGCCCTACAAGCCCTTCAAAGTATTCAAGGGGTTTCGGACTCAAGAATATTTACATAAAAGAGGACATAAATCATTGATTGAAAGATAACATGGATAATTACATATACAAAGCTTTAATGTGACATGTAATAGGCCACTCCTAAAGTCATTATATCATGATTTAGTGAGCCCAACAAAAGTTCAAGATGATGTACAAGACTTATGAGAAGTATAGATTGAAGAATTCACTTAAAATATCATGTGACAAATATGTGTTTTGGACAAGGATTATATGTGACATCCAAGAACATTCAAGAAGCATCAAGAAGGTGTTATTATGCATTAATTATGATTTAAATTCGTTTTTAGGAATTTTCTTTTTTTTATTTACTTTGAATAAAACTTTTTGGTCAATGATTATTCTAGAAGTTTTTGTTTTGATTCAGTTTCCTATTTTTAAGATAGCAGACTAGTTCTCAGAGCTTGAGTAAAATTTTTTTTCTCTTTATATAATAAATGATGCCTCTCATAGTCAAATAATAATTAATGAGATATCATTTTACTATTTATGTCTTAGGATTATGATTCTAGAATGTTCTATAGTCACTTATAATATAGCCTACATTTTTTGTATTTTAGAGGGAGATGATTTAAATAATTAATAATATGAGAATTTTATTTCTCTTTGTGTGAACATTGCTTGCATCCTCCTATTCTCGTGAGAATACTCGATAATATCAAGAGACCAATCAACCTTGCAGTCTCTTCATGGCTAGGGTTGTAAATTACGAGTTCTCTTAAAGTCCTACTCTGATCATCCGCTTGGTTTCTTGTGTTTGGAGTTGCAAGAAGCAGGTTCTCTTGAAGTCTTATTTCATCCTATTCTTGTTTCTAGCCGATCTATATGTCCACTTATATCACCAAAAGTGCTTTTAAAAAGCACTTTTTAACAAATCAAAACAAATCCCTTTATATATTTATTTCGTATACTTTAAAATTACTTTTAGATATATGGTTTAGTTCCCATCCAAACACTTCTATAATATTTTTCAACGTAAGCATTTTTTATGATTTATTTTAATATAATTATATTTGATTGACTATAATGGTGTAAATAATCTCTCCCATGATAATCACTGTTTCTTGAAAATGGAAATCTAGACTGATGACTTTTTTTAGCAAAATAGATTGATGACTTTGTACATATGAATTCTTATTTACATCTCACTATCATTCAATTAATCTTCCCTTGCATAAATTTATAATGTTCGTTATCATTTTAGTTCATTTTATTTTTCTATCGTAACACATTTCATTTCCTTCCTTTCCAAAACCCAAGCGGGCCTTATATTGACTGATAAATAACGAGCCTACAAGCCCAAAACATCAAGTCGACCCCCAACCCACCGGCACAGAAAGCCCAAAAACATCTCGTAAGTACCAAACTCCTAGAGCTTTCATGACTTTTTGGGGCCAACAAAGCTTTGGTCACAGGATACACAACTAACACATGGTATATTCTCGTATAACAAAAAAAAAAAACACGAGGCAGATTTATCGATTTACATGTACCCAAAAAAAAAAATTCTACTCACATATTCAAGTATGCAACCTTGAATTCATTTAAAAAGCTTAGCTCGTGCTCCTCTCTCTACCGAGGAAAATGATCTGCTTGTGAGGAGCTCAAAGAAGATAAAAAATAATGCTATGGAACAAGGAGACTGCTCAAACGAGAACCAATGGCCAAAGCTTGGGACTACCCAGTTTCCTGCTAATAAAACAGGACTGACATTTGCTGAGAAACTGAAAGGTGTTACCAACCAGGATGACCATTCTGATGATGACAGGGATGAGAATGATGATCTTTCTGATGATAATATGTCTGAATCGCAGTCGGAGACAGAAGCTGATAAGAGAGAACCTTTAGTGAGAATAAGGGAAGACCCGAAGAGAAATTTTCCTACATTCCATTTTTCCGGTAGATTGAGAAAACGTCTCTATAGGGCGTGGAAGAAGGCAGTAATTGTGAAACTCCTAGATCACAATATAGGCTACAAAGCGCTGGAAACTAGACTCCAAGCATTATGGGCTAAACGGGGAATCATCAGTTTGATTAACATTGGCTATGGCTATTTTGTAGTCAAATTATCAAATAGAGAGGATTATTTTAATGCTTTAACAGGAGGCCCATGGATGATCTATGATCATTATTTGACAGTAAGACCATGGGAGCCTAAGTTCAATCCTGCAAAAGCTAAAATAGATAAAGTGGCTGTCTGGGTTCGTTTGCCAAGGGTCTCATTAGAGTATTATGATGAGGAGGCTCTCACTATTATTGGGAACAGGATAGGGGAAACAATCAAAGTTGATGTTAATACTTCTTCCCAGCTGCGAGGACATTATGCACGAATATGTGTAATGGTTGATTTGGGTAAACAACTAATGTCAGGCTTCTCAATCGATGGTGAGGACTACTACTTAGAATATGAAGGGCTCCACGCTCTTTGTCTGAACTGCGGGGTATATGGGCATCGCAACGAGACATGTCCATCGAGAAAATCTACAGAGCAAAATGACAGCAACCAGAATAGGGGCGCTGAGGGTGTACAAAAAGCTGGAATGGATATTGATGGAGCTGGGAATAATGATCAGGAAGTATGGAAGGTTGTGCAAAAAAACCGGCGACAGAGGAGGGGGAAAGAGAAGGCAGGGGGAGCTTTCCGGCAACCAAGCTCAGGGACGAGGTTCGAAATTCTAGCTGACGTGGAAAATAATCAATATAATTTAACTAAAGAAATAGAGGATAATGCAATCCCTGCATCTTCGGTCCTGGAGAACGTACCATTTGCTAAGGCTACCACCACTAATGTACGATTTGTGCGTGAGACAAAAGATGTGGCGAGTAAGAGACGTAACAAGCAAAATGGCGCGGCTGCAGGGGTGGTCCCAGAGAAAGTGACAGAAGCCGTTAAACGGGTAGAGCAGGGGAGGAAGGAAAAGAGATCTCGTGAGATGTTCGTGAATCATAAGAGATCAAACGAGTTATTGATGTTGACACTGGATGAAACCGAAGAAGAGGGCTCAGCTCGAAGGAATTTTGGTGAAGGAGATAATAACATCTCGAATGAGAACATTGGGGAAGAGCAGATGGATTATATCGAAGATACTGCACCCCTCCCTCATGATCCGGGTGAAAATTCAGAGATGGACAAAGGGCCTGAGGTACAGCAATGTGGGCCAATGCTGGTAAACCCATCTAGTGATGAATTTGAGAAGGAAACCCAAAGTGATGGGCCTATGGTACCTGAAACCCAATTCTAATTATTGGGTCGTGTTAATTGGGCTCTGGATCCGTTTTCTTTTTAATGTTTATGGATCAAATAATGTATTGGAATATTAGGGGGGTGGGTGGTAACAACTTCACACGGAATCTGAAGGCTATTTTTGGAAACTCAAAACCTGCGCTCCTTATGCTTTCAGAAACAAAGTGTGGAGATGATTCAAAATTACAGCGTCTATACTCACTGGGCTTCGACAGTCTTTTCTCTGTTCCAAGTACTGGTCGGTCAGGGGGTCTAGCGGTTGCTTGGAAGAGTGACTTTGTTCAGATTTCAGTTCATAAAAGTGATAGACAATTTCTACACTTAAAATGCAAAGTCGCAGGGAAACCTTCTTTTTTCCTTACTGCCATTTATGCAATTCCCCACTCACAGTTCCGACAAATTCTTTGGGAGGAGTTGAAACTATTATCCCAAAGTATCTCTGATCCATGGGTGGTGATTGGGGATTTTAACGACATTGCGGAGGAGTCAGAACGGATAGGTGGAAGACATCCAAACAGCAACAGAATGAGTTGGTTTAATGACCGAATTAAAGAGTGCAGGCTGACAGATTTAGGATTTAAAGGTCCTAAGTTTACTTGGAAAGGGCCAAAGATGATGGGGTGCTCACGGATGTATGAGAGACTGGATCGAGCCTTGGGCAATGCTATGTTCATGTCTTCTTTTCAAAATTATTTGATAAAGGTATGTGCTCGAACAAAATTTTCTGACCATAATCCTTTGAGTTTGTGTCTTGATGCTGAAAGATTGAATTTTAGAGGGAACAAACCCTTTCGTTTTGAAGCTATGTGGATTGAGCATGAGAATTTCAATAGTTTTGTGGAAAATGCCTGGAAGTGTGATGATGATATTAATAGGAGTTTGTCTCACTTTAAAGATTCCATCCTTGTATGGAATAAGGAAGTTTTTGGCTTTGTAGAATTGAAGAAACGGAATATTTTTGCTAGATTGGAAGGTATTCAAAAATCTCCAGCCTATCCTCTATCAAAATTCCTTACTGATCTTGAATCAAACTTGCAGTTGGAATTAGAGGAGGTGTTAAAGTTGGAAGAAGTCAAATGGTTTCAAAAGTCTAGATCAAATTGGTTAACTGAGGGAGATAGGAATACTCGTTATTATCATCTAAAAACTCAAAAGAGGAGGAAATGGAATAAAATTCTTACTCTGAAAAATGAACAGGGTAATTGGGTGGATGATGATGCTGAACTGAAAGAAATGGTTGTCGATTATTTCAAACTTTTATTCTCTTCGAATGACACCAGCTATAATGACCTAGAAACGAGGGCCAATTTTCCTAAGGTTGATCGCAATCTGATAAATGATATGAGTAATTTGCCTACTGATGAAGAGATTAAATCTGCGCTGTTCGCTATGGGCCCCTACAAAGCCCCCGGATTCGACGGATTCTCCCCTATCTTTTTTCAACACAATTGGAAGGTGTTGGGCCCCTCTATTTGTAGCTTTGTCAAAGGCATTTTTCAGGGAAGTCTAAAAGTGGATGACTCAAACAAAACTTTGATTTCTCTTATTCCAAAAAGAGAAAATCCTCAGCTAGTTGCTCACTTCAGGCCTATCTCTCTTTGTTCAGTGCATTACAAATGCTTAACTAAAGTTATCACCCACAGACTTAAAGCAGTGATGAATGATTTAATTTCCCCTTTCCAGTCCAGCTTCATCAAAGGAAGACTTATACAGGACAACATTATCATTGGTCAGGAAGTTCTTCATGTAATGAGTAAAGCCAGAGGAAAGAGAGGGCTTATAGCAATGAAAGTTGATCTGGAGAAAGCCTATGATAGGCTTAATTGGAACTTCCTTCGCACTGTACTGTATGATGTGGGTTTTGATGATAAATTTGTGAATCTTGTTATGGATTGTGTAACCTCTGTAACCTATAATGTGTTGTGGAATGGATCAACAACTGAGTACTTTGCTCCTATGAGAGGTCTTAGACAAGGAGACCCTATCTCCCCCTTTCTTTTTGTTCTTTGTATGGATAGGTTATCCCATCTTATCTGTGATGCAGTTGATGAAGGTAAGTGGAGAGCTATTTCCATTTCCAAAGGTGGCCTTTCTATCTCTCATCTAATGTTTGCTGATGATTTATTGCTCTTTGGAGTTGCTTCTGAGAAACAAGTTGCTTGCATGATGGAAGTTTTGGATCAATTTTCTCAGGCTTCAGGCGAGAAAGTTAACAGAGATAAATCTTCCTTATATTTCTCTCCTAAAGTTGATGCAAATGTTAGAAGAAGGATTAGAGAGTCAACACAAATGAAAGTGTCAACAGAAATAGGGAAGTATCTTGGTTTTCCCTTAACAAAAAGTAAAAAACCTACAGCAAAGTTTCAATATATAGTTGACCAGGTGAGAAACAAGTTAGCCAATTGGAAAGCGGAATGCTTGTCTACTGCAGGTCGCATCACTTTGGCTAAGTCTGTATTGAGCTCTATTCCTCTTTATCCTATGCAAGTTTCCCAAATCCCTAAGAAGATTTGTGATGAGGTGGAAAGACTACAAAGAGACTTCATATGGGGTCATAACAGGGATGAGCAAGGCTATCATCCTATAGGTTGGCAATCTGTTACTCTCCCTAAGTCTTATGGAGGCCTGGGGTTCAGGAAACTTGCTTCGATGAATTCTGCTTGTGGTGCAAAGTTAGCCTGGAAATTAATGATAGGGGAAAGAGGCCTGTGGACTGATGTACTGTTTCAGAAGTATATGTTGCATAATGAAGAAAATCTATTTGATGCTAGGCCAGGAGATTCCAGTGTTTGGAAATTTATTTGCAGACAACGAGAATTGATTGAGAAAGGATCCATGTGGCAGCTGAGGAATGGGAAATCAGTCAATTTTTTTAATGATTTATGGCTATATCATGATGTGAAAGTTAAAGAACTCTGCTTAAGACCTCTGTCTATTGAAGAGGACAGCAGCGTGGTGGCAGAATGGATGATTTGTGGTAACTGGGATTTTCATAAGCTGGAATCTATTGTTAAGCCTGAGGTTTTGACAAAACTCAAGGGAGTAATGCCTCCTTTTGATTCTGCTGGGGAGGATTTTTTAGTATGGAAAGACTCAAGCACTGGTATGTTCAGCATCAAGAGTGCTTATTTTATGATGGAGGAGAATCCCCAAACTCTCTATAGTCCAATCTATAAGCTTATTTGGAAATGGAGAGGTGCTGAAAGGATTCGGGTATTTATTTGGAGAATTTTCCATGGTAGACTTCCTACTAATCTATGGAGAAGTAGATGGTCTCAGTGTTCCCCTATGTGTTCTTATTGCTTTCAAAATGCTGAAAGTATTCTACATGTTCTTAGAGACTGTGCCTATGCAAGATCAGTGTGGGATGTTTTGGTAGACAACAAACAGGTGAACAGTTTTTATTCTGGTACTTTAAAAGAGTGGATTGCTCTAAATCTCAAGGAAAATATGGGTTCTGATAGAAATAATAATTGGAATCTGACATGGGGAGTTACTGTTTGGAAATTGTGGCTCTGGAGGAATAAAGCAACTTTTGATGAGACTTTTGTTAGACCTGCTAATCCAGTAGCTATAATCAGAGATGGATGGCCGAACCTCACTTTTGCTGCTACAAGTTTGCATTATGGCATGAGAGAACAGCCGTTGGACAGCTCAACTATTTGGAAGCAACCATCAAAAGGATGGATTAAAGTAAATGTGGATGGTGCTGTGTCGAATAGCTCGAAAAAAGCTGGCTGTGGGGGATGCATTAGAGACCATAATGGAATTTGGATTGTGGGTTTCTCGCTTCAACTCGGGTGGTGTAATGTTTTGGAGGCTGAAACTTGGGCTATTTTCAAGGGCTTGAAGTTAGCTTGGGATTTTGGATTTAAACGTGTTATTATTGAATCTGATGCAAAGAATCTGATTGAGTCTATTAATCAGGGGAGGAACAATCAGTATTGCAGCCTGTTAATGATGCAGACACTTGAGTTATTGAAGTTTGACTGGGAAGTGCAGCTCTGCTATATCAGTAGAAATGCTAATGAAGTTGCTGATAAATTGGCTAAAAGAGGACTATCAACCTCATCATATTTTGATACGTGCCCGAGCAGCCTGAGAAGCTTAGTGGAGAAGGATTGTGTGGGATTAATCCCACTTTAGTCCAATTTTTTATTTTATTTTCAGTTGTACCAAAAAAAAAAAAAAAAAAAAAAGAAAGAAAGAAACCTTGAAGGTGGCTTCCACGTAGACAGCTATGAAGAATCAGAGTCGTTGGCCTAATGGGGGGCACGTTGCAAGCAGTTCTCCCGAATATCACTAAACTATATATACATACCATCTCTTCCACTATGAGTCACTCGTCCCTCAGCTCTGAACTCTAAACTACGAGAAATGGCAAGCATGCACCTCATTACCCTTTCTCTTCTGCTTCTCCTAGTGGTCTTCCCTTCAACAGAAGCAAATGACTATGCCCCAACGGAGAAGAAAACAGAGGTGGTAGTGGAAGCCATGGTCTACTGTCAGAGCTGTGACCAATATGGAACCTGGTCTTTGACTGGAGCCAAGCCCATTGCTGGTGCAAAAGTAAGTGTTACCTGCAAGAACTACAAGGGTCAAGTTAGCTACTACAAGGTCTTTGAGACGAACAGGCATGGCTACCTTTTTGCTCAGCTTGAAGGGTTCAAGGTTCAGAACTGTTTGTTGGATCATCCCCTCCAATCTTGCTTCGCCAAGCTTGTTTGGTCTCCTGTTGAAAGTTGCAGCGTTTTGTCCAATGTCAACTATGCACTCGATGGCGCTCCACTTCGTTATGAGAACAAGAGAGTGCATGGAAGCAGATACGAGGCTGTCATATATGCTGCTGGCCCCTTGGCTTTTCGTCCCAATGATTGCTCTCACACTACTCAATTCTAATAATGTTGCCTGAAGGGTTGTTTTTTAAAACATTTGTATTGAGATCCGTTTCAGTATTATGTTTGACAGTTGCTGTTTTATATTATGTTGATCTAGCAGGAAATTGTCGCCGTGTTTTTGTCACATTCATGTAATAAACTAGAGTGCAATATCATGAAACAATTTTTTCCCCTTGAATTTGAGTTTCATTTCATAAGCAAAAAGGTTCGCACAAGACAGAAAGAGGAAGACACCACAGAATAGACAACTCGCATTTGATTACCCCAGGCAAATCAAAGGCAACTCTGTTAGAACTCAATATTTTTGCAGTTTTTGGTACATATCACTATCACCAATCAATCAATTTGCTCTTAAAAATTCAATGGCATATTGAACATCTTGTTTATGTCGTCCATTGCCTCCTTAGTGATGAGAGTTGGCTCAAATAAATCAGAATTCGTTGACTTCCCTGCCAGTTTGGGAGGCTGTGGACTTTTTTTATTTTCCAAGTCATCATCAGCAAGAATCGAAAACCCACCACACTCTTTTCTGTTATTGCACTCCGGTGCCTTTTCCTGCTTCATCGATCTTTTCCGTCTAACAAAATCCATTGGTTTCCCAAACATGTTATTTATGTCATTCATAGCTTCCTTCATGTTGATTGTGGGGTCTACTAAACCATGATGGCAAACATTTTCTACCACTGGCTCATCCAAAATGGTGGATCCAACAAATCGGCGGACAACTGTATCCTCTCTGAACTTTGACTTACGGGAACTCCGCGCATCCATACCTCCAGAACTTTCAGAAGGAAGGTTCTTAGGACGGGGAAAGACAAAGGCATTCAATCGAGAAGCAGAGGAAGTAAAATCTTCTGGCAGATTCCGGACACCACTCTGTTCATCGTTTATGTCACTAGTTTCACCAGGCCCTTCATCATCAATGTATATTTGAAGTGGTTCTTGATGGAATTGGCCTGCTTCATTGTTGTGCTGCAGAGATGGAGAAGCTGATGATTTGGTTCCATTATCCGAGCTTTCATCAATAAAAACCTCCAATCCCTTCGGAGTAAATTGATCTTCCTTCGATCGGTTTTTGTGTGATTTCTTGGCTATAGGAACATCCTCAAGTGGCTCACGGAACATATTGTTAATCGCATTCATTGCTTCCTTCATATTTATTGTAGGATCCACAAGTCCATGATGGCAGGCATTTTCGGCTTCAGACCTTCCGACAAGGGCAGTGCCAACAAACTTGCCTACAACTGTCGGTTCATCTAAAAACCTCTTGCCCTGATCCTTTTTACTCTCAATACCACATGCTTCACCTTTCCCCTCGGTCTTGTTGATATGAGCTGGAATATTCTTCGTAGACAGAGGCCTCCGGGAAGCTCTCCCTTCCTGCTGCTGATGGAAATCTTTCTAAAATTATGTCACTGAATGTCACAAACAACAAAGAAATTCAGGCCAAAAAGAACACATCCACGGGCACTACCTGGATTTTTCTGTTTTTCTTTCTTTCCATGCGACCAAGAAATTGTTCATATGATTTTTGCAAGTCATCCATGGGTTCTGCAAGGCTGCTCGACACAAAAGGAAAAAGAAGATGATAGTTGAAAGATTTGGGTAGGATAGGCTCATAGGCGTCTACTACCAGCTAAACAGTATAATATTCTACATCTACTATGCCAATAAGCTAAAAGGTAAATCACTCTCACGTTCAAATTATATATCTTTCCTCTGTACAGATCATTGAGAATTAAAAAAAAAAAAAACAAAACAAAATACTTATTACAGGCATTAATGTGTTTTCAGATAACAGAAGATAAAATTCATTTAGAAAAATATATGCACCGAGATTGAACTCTGTGACATAATGAAATGGCGGTTTGATGAGTATTGATGATTGATTCCCATTTCACTGGAGGTGTGCGGAACATCAATTATTTGGGGGCAAAAGATAGCAAATTTAAGATCACTGGAGGATTGTCATGGCATTAGACACATTTCGACGGGCCATAATAATACTACCTCCGGTCCTAAGATTTACTCAAATCACACTACAAAGATTTATATTTAGGACCGAAGGTAATATTTTTCTTATTCATAAGGTTTTTGTCTTTCGGAATAATGTGCAGTTTACTGTAAAACATGTGCGGGAGTTGAATGTTAGTGTGTTGTTAGCATAATGTTAATTCAAACAAAAATGGTGATTGCTGATTGCTGCATAAAAACTTACTTCTTCACTCCCAAATGGTACATTTTCTCAGCCTCATCATATCTCCTGTTCTTTTCATAGTAAAGAGCATATGCTTGGTAGAACTGGCAGCGTTTTGTCCCAATATGATTCACCTCCATCGTTTTCAAAAGCGACAATGGGTCATCTACAAAATCCATCTGAAAATCAAGGAAAAAGACAATAAACCATTTGATCTTCCCTTTATTTAATCCGGAAGCGGATGATGAACTTCCTAAAATCAACACAATAACTCAAATAATAGCTATCTTTTATAAAAAAATCATAGCTTTTTCATCACTCTTTTCAACCCCATTTCTCAGCAACTAAGCATACGCTGAAAAAATCTATCAATTAGCTGCAAATAACAATTGAAAAAGGAAAACGATGCTTCAGTTACCAAGTGCAGCCAAACCCGAAGATACCGCATGTCATTCCGGTAGCGTCGATCCGACTCGAAAGTCTGTGCACATTTCTGTAAGAAATCCGGCAGCTTCTCATGGAGGGCCGCGGGAGACAGAGTGTCCTTCATCTTTCGAATCCCTCTGCACCAACTCACACTGTAAGTGGCCTTGAATGTTAGAGGAGTGAAGAGAGGGGGAGTGGGAGAGAAAAGGCATACCGGAGCCAAGGAAGAAGAGGGTCTTTGCCAGAGTAGGTCTCGATGTCGGAGATTAAGGAAGTGAAGAGGTCTTGGCTGGCCATTTCGGAGCACGATCGGCGGCGGTGGACGTTATTGGTTGTGATGCTGCCGATTACACTTCGCCCGATTTGAATTTGAGCATGAGCGCGCTGAGCGGCGAGGTCGCGATTATTTTCCCCTTTCCATAATAAAGAGAAGACAATATCATTTTAACACATAATAATTTGTTATTGCTTTGCTCTTAATTTTAACTAGAGTGACCTTTGTATTTACAATGTGAAAACACCAATAAAAATCCCCATGATTATGTATCATGCTGTAAGCTCTGCAAATTAAACTTTTTCACCTGAAAACTAATGGTGATTAAGTTCAGCTGATCAAGTTCTTCGTATTTTGTTTTTTCTTTTTCAATTTTAGGATTTTCAAGCTAAGTGCTTGTTTGGATAGCAATTCATAAGAACTTAAAAAGTATTTTAGATAAGAAATAATTTTTTTACATATTTATCACGTATTCTTTTCATAAAATATGATTAAAAAATTGCTTATAAATTATTATAAACAAAGCCTACAGTTTATTAATATTCAAATGTAAGAATATATCAAATATCATTTGGTTAGGTTAAGGGACCTCCCACATCTTCGCTTTTTGCTATAAATTTAAGATTTAAAATAGCTTATATTTATTTATATTATATAGAATACGGAAAGTGTATTATATTGTTAATTGTTAATAATGTTATACTATTTTTTTTACCTGAATAATGTTATACTATTAATCGACATATTAATAACATTATACTCTTCCGGTCATTAATATAAGACCCAATTATTGAGTTGGTTTTGGTCCTAAATATAAGACTCATTTATTATATTTATCAATTTTCTCTAAATTACCCCTATGGATACTCCCTCAACTATAATCAAGTAAAAAAAAGAGGGGTATTAAGAAAGATGATTATGGTATTTTAGGAAAAACATGTCATATTTCTTATAATTAACTAACTTACCTAACTTCTTTAATCTAATCAAATTAGTTAAATGAGTCTTATATTAAGGACTGGAGGAGTACTATCCTTTACAATTCAATTACACATGCTTTTTTTTTTTGTGCGTTAGTTCTGGGGTGTGTTTTGTCATAATATTTATCTAGAGATATATTTGGATCCTTCCTTCAATATTCCATACCAAACTACGTTAGTGCGCGAGTGATTTTGATGTTAAAAAAGAAAAAGGTGATTCTATTTTTGTAATTTTGTTAACACAGATCATCTGAATAAATTCCAACTCGCATATTGTTCATAGTTTATATTTTAATTTATCTTTGTAATATTTGGATGATATTTTCTTTTGACATCAATAATAAAATGATTGTTGGTCGGCAAAAAAAATAATAAAATGGTTGTTGGCAAAATTAGATGAATAAATAAAAAGGTTTTATAACTGAGGTGTGCAATTGTGTTTTTCCTCATTTGGGAGTGTTCTGACTTCTGACAATTTACATTCTATGAAAAATGAATAAAAAGTACTTTATGAATATAATTACAAAATCAATTATAATTAGAATCACAAATTAAAAAATTGAAAACTTTATAACAAAATTGCAGCTCAAAATTTTCAGTTAGCATTTCCATTTCTAATCTAAAATGTGGATCCTATTGTTGCACACCCTTCGTGACATATGACTTTTCTACAAATTTTATACTCCCTCCAATTTTAAATATAAAATCTAGTTGATTAATTTGAATAGGTTAAGAATACAAGTTAAGTTAGTTATATGTAGTAAAGAAGTGTTGTCTTTATCAAAATATTTTTACTAATCAAATTTATTTGTTAGAACTATCATTATTAGAATAATTATCTTAAAAAATAGATAAATATAACAGATAAAATAGATTAAAATTTTATATTTAGAACCAAAATAAAAATTAAATAAGTTCTTGTATTAAAAACTGAAATTAGTACTCTTCCGGTCTTTAATATAAGACCCATTTAACTAATTTGATTAGATTAAAGAAGTTAGGTAAGTTAGTTAATTATAAGAAAAATGACACATTTTTCCTAAAACACTATAATCGTCTTTTTTAATACCCCATCTCCATCTTCTATTTGATTATGGTTGAGGGAGTATCTATAGAGGTAATTTAGAGAAAATTGATAAATATGATAAATGAGTTTTATATTTAGGACCAAAATTAACTCAAAAATTGGGTCCTATATTAAAAATCGGAGGAGTATTAACTATGGACGTATATTGAAAAGTTAAAAATGTCACAGAATTCTGTTTTTTTAATCCAAAAAAAAACATCTGGAACGGTTAGTGAGTATTCAATAATCCCAGTAATCACCATCTGCTCCTGCGTCGCCGTCTTCCTTCTGTTTGCGGAGCTTCCTCCGCTTCGCCGATTCTCTCTTTACTCTGGTGACCTCTCATGGCAAACTCAGAAGAAGACAATCCACTTCCATTTCCCCCAATCCCTAAAAATGGCTACGATACACAGAATTTTTCCAATGAAGACGATGAAGAAGATGACTCTGAGGAAGTCGAGGATGATGAAGAAAACGAAGAACAGGATCTTCCTGCTCGAGTCCATGATGTTCTAATAAGGGGGAATACGAAAACCAAGGATTGGGTGATCGAGGTCGAGGTGGAGGGGATAAAGAACGCCACAACTATGCGAGAGCTGGTGGAAGCGGCAAAAATTGCCAATGTGAAACTTCATGGCCTCCAGATTTTTGATGCGGTCAATATTAAGCTTGAACCAGGACCGCCAGAGTTGGCTGGTACTGCCAATGTCATCATTGAGGTCTCAGAGAGCGATAGCAAACCTTCTGGGGAAGTTGGCGTTTATTCAAAACCCTCGGTACAGTCATTTTCTCTCCTTCTTAGATACTATTTCGAGATTGAATCGTTTTTGTGTGGTTCAATTTGCAGTTCATGGATTACTGGAGAGTTAACTGTGGCGTTTGGCTGCTGAGGTGTCACAAGTAAATGAATTGAAGATTTAAAATGATTTAATAATTTACGGTTGGCATGCAAGATAGTAGTCTGATCTGAAGCATTATAAAGAAATTTACAGTATGTGGACTTCGCAGGCACAAATAAAATGACATATCTAAAATAGCAATTCGTTTTAGTTGGTTTATCAGATGTCATTACACGTTGCAGATCTATGCCAGTAAAAGCATAACCTATTTGGTGTTGGTTATCTTAAGCCCGCTTAGATTCTAGACAACAAAAATTATTGCTGATGAAACCGGAAATTTTGGTTCTGTTGTGTGAGTTCCAGCAAGCCCATATATTTCCTCTTAGGTTTGGAGTCGTACCTTTTCATTCAGGATGCTTTTTCTACACTTGAAGTACCGCAAAATCTCTTACCTTTTATATATATATATATATATTGAGATAACTACAACGGCAAGCATCATAAACTAAGGAGTTATGAAAAGTTGGGATTTGAACTGGGTAGAAGGTTTTTGGTGCTCCGGATTTGTCCAATATGACCATTCTAGGATTAAGAAGCTTCTTCTATCTTTGATGGTAGTAGCTTTTTATACTTTGTAATCATTTGGTGGATTAGAAGTCATGTTTTGAATGGCAAAATGATGGCTTGTAGCACCATTGATGCCCACTTATCTTTACTTATTTGTTTAATTGGCTATTCGTTAGGCTTCTGAGAGGCTCCAGTTAAGTTTTGAGAAAGCAGCTACTCTTGCCCCTGTGCAGTCCTTGTCATCTTTTAGTACGACCTTCGATTATTCTCTTTGGATGCATACACCACCTTGACTTCTCCCAGATTTTTGAGGAATAAGGGTGTTAAAGGTGTAGGTCGATTTTTCTACGTGATGACCTTTTAATATTAAGTGGCAGCCGTGATACAGCCAATTAATGCATTACGATGCAGAAAAACAATTGTACCTGTATATTCTTAGCTGTTAGCAGTATGGTTATAGATGAGCAGGAATAATATATTGCAGTGTTATTTATATTTTACCTGATGCAGACTATTTGGTTGGAAAGAAGTATTTCAAGGAACATACTTTATAGTGGATTTTTGGAATATACTTTACAATGGATATTGGATGAAATTCCGAATACCTTATCTAATTGTAAGTTGTAACTGCGCTTTGATTTTGATTCCCATAAGTTCATGTTTCATTGGCATCATGTCCATAGATCCTCTGAGCCTTATGATTATGATTATGATTCTTCTTCTTCTTCTTCTTGCAGCTGGGTTTTTTTTGGTTATTGAAATGCCCTTGTTGAGTCCTTTTAATATTTTTAAAATTTACATCTAGGAAAGAAAGCATGATGAAAGATGGTATATGTGCCATGTTTATTTATGTGGCTTGCTAGGATTTTGGTGACCTTGCCAAGTTAGGACACAGATATTTTTGTTGCCTATAGTGTATTCATCGTGCATAGACCTGACAGTGTTTGCATGACTTTGGATTGCCTATTCTTACTGAGTGTCTATACTTGACAAGTGAATCTAGTGTTCTTTCTCTCTTTCTCTCTTTCTCTTGAATAAATTCTCTGATGAATTGCAGTCTAGTTCTTGGTCTCTTGAAGGTGCTCTAAAGTTCAAAAACTTGTTAGGCTATGGTGATCTATGGGATGGTTCTGTAGCATATGGTCCCAATCAAACTTCAGAGGTGAGTGTTGGGGTGTTTGTGCCTCGATTGAAAGGATTATTAACCCCTGTTGTGGCACGAGCATTCATGCATTCCCAAGATTGGCAACAGTATTCTTCGTACAAGGAGCGGTCATCTGGCATGTCTCTTGGCTTATTATCAACAAAGCACCATGATTTGGTGTACAATCTTGGATGGCGTACCATAACAGATCCATCACAAATGTCGTCCAGATCTATTAGGAGGCAGATTGGACACGGTTTATTGTCATCTTTGAAGTATACATTTAAGATTGACCAGAGGAACTCACCAGTTAGGCCTACAAAAGGATATGCTTTTCTTTCTACAACTCAATTAGGTGGCCTTGCACCAGATCACAGGAGCTTGCGGTTTCTGCGTCAGGTATGATGGATTCCTTACTTTTACCTCCATTCGTCAGTGATTTACAATTTAATATGTCGTGAATAAAACATGATAACCTCTCATAATTATTGCTAGAATGTCCATACTGATGCAGATCAGACATTCTGAACTGAAATGATGAAATTAATGAGTATAAGGTTAAGACTAAAATGATTTTCAGCATGGGAGGAGTAATATAATTAATTCAGAAATTTGGTCCCAGAGAATTTGATATAATTACTTCTTGAGAGAGTAAATTTTTTCCTTGGAGCATCTCATGTGATATAAATATGTCTCCATTCTACGCATGTCTTGAATTAATCTAATCAGCTGTATTTGCTGTTACCATGACAAGTTTGGACCTAGGGTGAAATGAGAGGAAATTAAAAAATGCAGAACCCTTCACTGAGGATTGAAGTCAAGTTCTTCCATTGCTGGCAAATGATTATATATCATGTCATGCTTGTCAATGGTCATCCATGTAACCAGTACAAAGTACTTGTTTCTCTCCTACTTTAAAGGACCTGTGTTTTCTTCCAGTATTGTTATGGTTTATCAAGTACTTGTTTTTCTTTCTTGATTGTTTTTATTTTCCTATAATCATCTAGGATTTTACCCCCCAACCACTCCCAAAAAATTGGAAGGAAGAAAAATCCTGTGGTGTTAGCTTCTTTTTTTTTTAAAAAAAAAATCATTATATAGCTTTCTTCTTGGGACAATCAAGCCATTGTCTGGAGCAGTAGAGTGTAGATGTAGGCCTGAGAAAACTCACTGGACAATGTTAAAAGGAAGTTACTGATCAAGGTCAATCCAAAAAAAGGGGTGAATGATTATTGGGAGGTACTTCTATGATAAGCACCTGTGAGCCTATGGTTGCTTGACTTAATTTTTTTGTGGCTGTGGAATCATTCATCATTTTGGTCATTGCTCTTCCTCTGTACTTTAGTGATAAAATAAGTCATGGTTAGTTTCACCCAGAAGAAAAGGGACCATGGTTAGTGCTGTTATTCTATTTTATCTACATGGTAGTTTGAAGAGTTCAAACTAATTGTAAATTATCCCCTGGTCCCTTTTGCTGTTATTGCTTTCTGTTTCATATGTTGGACAGTGTTTTGCGGTTGCATGGGTATATCATATTTAATCAATATGATTAAATTGTTAGTTAATCACAGCCTGCTATGGAAATATGTTGATATTACTACTAGCTTGGTAAAATATATTCACAACAAACTGCTGCTGTAATGCCCCTCATGTGCATATTAATTTTCTCTCTTTTTTTCCTTCCTTTCTTTTGCCGACTAACCCTCCCTCATCCAATGCAGGAGCTTGATGTTCGATATGCCATTCCTTTTGGGTTTTTCCATACTGCGCTCAACCTTGGGATTTCTGCTGGTGTCATTTTTCCATGGGGCCATGGGTTCTTGAACAAGCCTTCTCCCCTGCCAGAGAGGTTTTACTTGGGTGGTGATTTCTCTCCAGTTTGTACCCTAGGAGGGCCAACAACATTATGGGGATTCAGGACAAGGGCATTAGGTCCTACTGAACCACGAAGACAAAGTAAAGATGGAAAAAATGATGACAATGTCGATTCCTCTAGAAGGGACTTCGTTGGAGGAGATCTTGCTGTTACTGCTTTTGCAGATCTCTCTTTTGATCTTCCTGTCGGCTGGTTAAGAGAACGTGGGATCCATGGACATGTTTTTGCTGGTGCTGGGAATATTGCCAAGTTAGCTGAGTATGAGTACAGGAAGTTCTCTCCTAAAAAATTTTTGGATTCATTTCGAACGTCCGTGGGATGCGGAATTGTTATTCCAACTAAAGTTTTTCGCCTAGAGGTTAGTTTCTCTTATTTTATTTATATGCTTATATTGAATCAAGCACTGGTCAGCGTGAGACTAACCAAAAGTCGGCGGAGATTGGGTGTTAATGATGTACAAAAGCAAGTGGGGACTTTGGGGTAACCTGATATGTTCCTCCCCCCCCCCCCCCAAAAAAATACCTGACCTGATATATTTTGTTTGGAGTATATAACTTACGGAAAGAAGTAAAAACCGCTTTCTTTATTTTCATGCATTTCCAAGTGAGAATTTAACGTTCTGAGAGTGACTTAATATTTGGTTATAAAATTATAATATTATTGGCATGAAAATATGACTGAAGATGTTATCGTGTTACCGCATTGTCTGAATTAAGTAGTGATGTCCTAGGTAAACAATATTATTGTAATGGCAAGACTGGCACTGTTTCTCCTCTGACGTGCTTCACACTTTTTCAGGGTAATTTCTACTACATACTCAGGCAGCATGAGCATGATCTTGGAAAGACTGGTTTTAGGTTTAGCTTCTCGGTTCCTTCATAGAGGCTTACAGTTCAGTTGGTACTGATTCGGCAATCTGGGTATCACACACAGCACAATAAGGCAATTGGACTTACATTTTTGGGGTTTGCTTTGGAGCTTTTTTGGGCTCTGTCCCCGGATTATCTTTCTTTTCAGATTGAAATTTTAGAAGGAGCATTGTTTCGTGATTCATCGCCCTTCAAGTCCTTTTATCAATAGGTGATATGCTTATGGCGTATCAGAATTCTATGGGAGTCATATCTCACACACCCTTGTACCGCTGCAAAATAAGGCCTTGATTAGTACAGAGAATTCGCGAACTCTGATTCGTGAGCTTAAATTTCAAGTGACCCCCATTCCCTTTGAATTGGTTCAGATCACTATGTCAAAATAGAAGCCGGAAAAATTTTGTAATGGCGGTTTCATTGTAAAACCAAAACTTGAGGACCCAGTTTGGCACTGTTAGGATACGTACAATTATCAAATGAATGACGAATGGTCAATGGATAGGTGGTTTTTAAAGGGTAACGGTTTGGAGGACAGCTTTGAAAATATCCATGTTAGTCCTCGAACCGGAGCCAAGGTAATCTTATGTGACAATTCTAGCAATGACATTCACCTTGACTAAGCGCAATGATACAAGGATCTGTTGTAATCCGTTGATTTTGATTCCGGCTTAAGTATTAGGAACCTGAATCCCATTCAACTTTGATAGGATTCTCTGGTCGAAAGTCCTAATTCCAGTTCATATGATTTTTACCCTTGTCATGGGAATTAGTCAGATCAAAGTCAAGGAACAAGAAATTAAATGACCAGAAAACATAACAATGATCAGAAATAAGCTTAATATTCACCTAACTCAATAATCATCTTACACAAGCAACCATGACAATATGCAACATTATTTTAATGCGTAACGTGTGGGAGCAGTGTTTGTGGGTTATAAGATGTTTGAGGAGCAAGTATATATGCAGAGATTTAGAGAATGCCAAAACATATACTTGGAGGGATCCGAGCAAGTCGGTGAAGTAAATGGCAGGCGGGACCCATCTTCACCAGCCCTGTCCCACAGCATTGAGCATCCTTTGGAGTGTTTTGCTGAAACCTTCACCATCCAAAATCACCAGCACATGCATGCACAAGCACAGCATCGTTAAGACAGATTTTCAACTGAACAAGATGTTTCTGTCATGTCAATTATATACTTCCAAAAATAACTGAATGGCTTGTCCAAATTAGTGAACGAAATTATGTATTCAAACTAATATTTTTTTTCTGATTCTAAATATAAAAACTAGCTTGTAGTACAAATTTTATTACAAATTAGGGCGAGACTAGAGGTAGTAATTCGTACCCTTACAACCAGAGGGAGGCATCCTTCGACCTCCATATATACATAATTTACATGCAGCTCTCAAACTTACAAATGAGACCTTCCTTTCAAGCAGCGATACAAAATCAAAGCTAATTTGTTTTATTGGTTAGAAGCTTAATTTAATTTGCTATATGGCTGTTGATCTGTGTCGAAACTTGAAAGTTAATTAACCTATTCGAAATTCTTTCTTTTGATTTTCCTACTTGCAGCGAAGTTGTTTAATTTTCCCGATCAAACAGTGTGATTTAGAGCGACGAAAAATACGACTCGACCACTAAAACTTAAGAATAAAAACACACAGAGATATCTTCATGGACATATATGCAGAACAATTAAATAATACCTGAAGGAAGGACTCGAGATTTTGGATAAGAAAGCGGTGGCAACTCGAAATGTCACTATACTGAATTTCACTCACGGGTAACAAATATTCATCATACATCACGTCATTGGTCCCAATACTGATCACAAACTAACCATAGTACGACTCACAGCTTCCTCAAATAACTTAAACTGCCTCGACATCCCATTAACTCTGCTCAAACCCGCAGACCCAAAACTAATCCCAGTGTACAAATCACGCTCAGACCCAAAACCAACAAGTGGTCGTTGCCTGAGTCAATGGTGGAGTACAGAAGAGAAACTAAAGAGAAAGCCAAAGACACTATGAGAAGGGAGAGGGAAGAGGAAGAAGTGGTCGCTGTGGAAACCATTACTGTTGTGAGCGAAGCTGAGGCTAAGGGTTTATTACTTTATATATACTACCTTATCTTCGGTACTTAATAGCTAAGTAAGAGATTTAATTTAGCTCTAAATAGAAGGTCTTAGTTCATTTTATCTTCCATATATATCTATTTTTTTCCTAAAATTATTTCTTTGTTGATTGTCCATATTAAAAAGTTTCTAGCAAGGATAATTCAAGAAAAAACAACACATATTTATTATAAATAACTAACTTAACTAATTTATTTAATATTCTTAGATTAATTATCTAGTTCATATTTGGGACATTTGTGTGTGGGTGCGGATATGACATTTTAGACTTTCGCAGGATATGGTTAGCTCTCTTTTGGTGTATATATGCGTAGGAAAATGATATGATATAATTAGACAAGGAATTATTAATATAGTAGGGAGAAGATTTTGGGAAGAATCCCAAAAAAATACTTTTGAATTTTAAAATTCTAAATCATTCTTGTTTACTACACTTTAATAACAACATTTAAAAGGCAAATGACAACATATTTTTTATAATTATTCAATATGTTTATTGCAGCTTAAGATCACTGTGCAATCTATATAGTCAATCCCACCTAATAAAATAAGATTAGGTTGTTGTTGTATATAGAAAATATATTAGTCCAGGAAAAAGAAACTTAACAACTTTTTTTTAAACCCTTTTGGTTGATTTAAACGTGGGAAAACTTTGCCTGATCTATACTGTTCATAAAAAAAACAAAAAAAAACATGTATCATGCTTTATTGGCTTCTGGTCAAATTTCATATCTTCTCCATGTGTTTCATTCTCAGTACGTAAAAGCAACCATGTTTAAAGATGTGTTTGAAAATTCCAAGAAAAACCATGTTTTGTGGTTTGTAAATATGTTATCCAAATACTAAGTTATAATACCACATTAATCTCAAACCCAAACAATATTTGAGTAACCTGCCTCCCTTTAATGATATAATCATCCTTAAAGAACTAGATAGCAAGGCCCTACAAAGCAGTTAAATGTTAATGTTTAATTTTTAGAGTCCTTCAATCACAACTGTGATGACGTCCACAACGATATATATAGCATATTTTCTGGATTTGTCCTTTTTTTTCCCCCCTTCTCCATTCAATTTTTTAATAATTCAAGTCTAACTTCATCTGATTTCATGTTTTGGAAACAAATTTCTGTTCCCAAAAACCAAAAAAAAAACTTATTTGATGATTAATTTTCAATTAAGTGTTTTGTATAAAAAGAATAGAAAGATGTTTTTCTAAAAAACTTAAATATTTCTTATATGTTTTTTTTTGTTGCTATTTTCCCCAACTTTTCCTTTTACTTGCAGTTGTAATTTTCACTCTATATCTCGTGATCACCTTCTCAATTGCTCATATTTATCTGTGTCATCTTTCAATAATCTTATAACACACCGTCCATCATTGCACTCTTCACTTTGTCCCTTCCCCTCTCTTTATTCTCCAAGTTAATTTTAAAAGCGCTTGTTCCAAATAAGTTTTATAATTTTTTTTAAATGTCGTTCCTTGGAACAATCATCAAACAGAATTGTTGTAAACTTACTTACAAAATTATTCTTAAAACATAATTAAACAAGACCTTAGCTTTTGTTATGTTTTAATTTAACATGACAATCCAAATATTGGACTTTTGCTGCCAAAGTATCACATAAGCAAGATTATGGAGAATTAGAAGGAAGATCACAAGAGGGCCTTTAGGAAAGGGCAGTTTTCTTTCATTGTTCGATCTGTTTTGATGTACTGAGTTTTAAATTTTTTTAAAAAAAATCCCTTCACCTCCAATTCCCACTTCAGGAGATAATCAAATCCTTTATTACTTTGAACTCAATAGATGATTTTTACCGTTTACAATTATCCAAAAAAAAATATCTTTGATATTTAATATAAGAACTAATTGACTGATTTGAGTAGATTAAAAAAATTAGTTATGTTAGTTATTTTTAATAAATAGATGTTTTTTCTAAAATATCCTTACTAATTAAATATATTAGCTATACCTATTATCATTACAAAGACTACCTTAAGAAAAAAAAAGATAAATATAAAAGATAAAATGGATTGTGATTTTATATTTAGGACCAAAATAAAAATCAAACGAGTTCTTATATTAAATATCAGAAAAAGTACTTATCTTTCTTATGGATACACACACATGCGCTGCACACACCAACGTATATGTATGTATATTATGGGAGTCAATTTTCTATACAAAATAACACAATAAATGCCAAAGTAGTTTTGAAGATAACATGATAAAGTCCCTTCTCACTAGCCAACCATGCTCTGCGACCCATGTCCCACTAGTTTAATTGGAGAAGAAAATAGACAAGGACGAAATGATTTTAACCCTTTTGAATTTTTTTTACAATAAAAAAATAGAGGAGGATCATTATTAGAACCAAAAACTAAGGTGAACAAATACAACTTTGTGTGAAATTTGTAAAGTCATTCATCTCTTAAAGTAATTAACTCCTTCAAGAGATGTAATAAAAACTTAAAATCTTAATAACTTAATTTTAGCCACGTTAACTATGGAAATTTTCAAAAAAAAAAGCATATTTATAATTGAAGTTTGTTAAATCTCACCAAATCTCTTAAAACTTTATAATCGTACAGACATAGCCATCTGGCTCAATTGTGGCACCAAGAACCTTTTTTGAGTGATTGCTTAAGCAAAAGGTTAAGTTTGATCCTCCGAAATTACAATAGGCGTGTAAGCTCTTTCTGTGGGGTCAATGATCACCAAAAACAATAAAAAATACCAGCATAATCTTTGATGCCATCAGAAACTCAACATTATACCAAAATCTTGATGTTTATTGCATTTTTCTTTGTGCAACGCTTTTGATACGGCATGTTAGATTATTGTCCAATCCAAATAGGAATAGATCTTTTAAGGTTATATTACCTCTGTCCTAATTATAAGAACTAGTTGACTAATTTAAGGAAATTAAAAAAATAGGTTGAGTTAGTTATTTGTCCTAAATGGATGTTATCTTTCTTAAGATATCCTTATTAATCAAATATATTGGCTAAAACTACCATTGTTAGAAGGACTACTTTGAAAAAAAATGTATAAATATAAGAGACAAAGTAGATTGAGATCTTATATTTAGAACCAAAATAAAATTCAAACAAGATCTTATATTAAGGATCGGATGTAGTATTTTACATTCACATAAATCTAAACTCCAGCTCCTGTTGTAACTCTTGATATTCTTCTTGAACTTTGAAAATTGAAAAATGGTCCGCATTCTTAGCAATTCAAATAAAATACTCTTTTTGTCCTTAACATAAAATCTAACTGTTAAGTTAATTTTGATCCTAAATGTAAGACCTAGTTTTTATATTTATTAATTTTTTTAAATTACCCCATTAATACCCTTCAACTATAGTTTCATCAGAGAAGAAGGTAAGATATTAAGAAAGATGATTATAGTGTTTTAAAAAAATATATCATATTTCTTATAATTAACTAACTTACCCAATTTTTCTAATCTAATCAAATTAGTTAAGTATGTCTTATACTACTATTAAATAACAAGGTAGGTACAGAATTAAAATTTCTTTTGGAGACTGCAATTATAACCCGGTAATTGGCAGGCAATAGCACAATTCATAATTGGAAATGGGAATGCCACAATCCAGATGCCCACTGCTTTCTTTCCAACTACAGTCCGATGCGGGGTATATTTTTTTTCCTTAATACTATAAATGATCACAAAAAATTTATTAAATAAATATATAATTTCACTTCAAATTTATTGTTTTTAGATTTCTTAATTCTCACTAATTCCTTCATAGGATTAACTTGGAGAGTTATCAAACTTTAACACAAAATTAAGAAATTTTAAAAAAAATTTATTCTCAATAAAATGTGTTGTCAATATATGGAGTAAGTAATGGAAAAAAACAAGGGACAGAATAAATAGAGCCCAGCAGAGTGGGACTCATCATCTCCAATCATTCCTGGGTCGGCCCATTTTGCTGAAGCGAGGATTCGGGATGACCATTCCCTCGAGTGGCGCGTGTGCACGAGTGGCCGTTGAAATTCGGCGGGAAAGGGGTGTCGGAGTGGAAGGGCGAAGGCGCGTGGGGGAAGGAGTGGGAGGGAGAAAAGGACGCGCATTAAAGTAAGTGGGGCCGAAGGAGTTGGAAGATGAAATGGGGAGAGAGAGAGAGGTGGGAACAATGCATTATGAGGTTCCATCTTTTTCCAATCAATTGTGTGACGATGACACATATCTTCCCCTCTTTTATCATTGCCCCTCTCCCCATTTACATTCCAATCAAAGTTTTTTTCTTTCTTTTTCTTATTAAAGTTACCCCCTTTTATTTTTTTCCCTTCCTCCCACAGCCATGTTCCCTGTCTTTTCAATTTTTATCATCGCACAATTCGCACTTTTCTTCTCTTCCTCACATCATTTTATTCACACTTTTTCCTTTATAGCATCTATGACAAGTTTCTTGCTGGCTTGTAAAAATTAATACAGGCCTCCCAATTCAGAGAATGCTTACAAAAACATTCATATATTAATTACTTTGCTGATTTTTTTCCTATAATTATTACAATCGGGGGTTAAGTTTAAGCAAAAAAAAAAGAAGATATCCTTCAATGAATTTGGTGATTGAGATAACTCTTGAATAAAATAAGAAGGTTTTTTGAATCACATGCTAATTTGATACTATTTATGAATTACTTTCAATATATTTTATACAGATAAAAAAAAAGAATGTTAAACTTATTGATTTTAGTTCAAAATTTAACAACTTTTCAAATTTATTCCAATGTAATATACATTATATTTTATGAGAACAAAGTCAATACAATAATAAAAAATAAAATTATATTTATATGAAATAATTTTTCTCTACTTCTAAATATAACTTAAAAATTTATTTTCTCTCTATATTATAAATAAAAGCAAATGAGCATATAAAGCTAATTTCTCATATATAGTTTTTCAAGGGTACGAAGACAGAATAAGACCCGGTGAAACTCTCTAGTATTATTTGATACTGTCCCGGATTATTACTGAGTTATTTATTCAGCCTTTCCTAATTAGATTGAGCCATTAAACTTATGAATTTATATGAATATATAGTAGGATGGCTTACATCTATCAATTACTCCCTCCGATCCTCTATAAGTTTCACTTTTGAAGAGTAGTTTGGCTCAAAATATAAGTTTAAGTTTTGGTTTGTCTCAGCATTTATTATTATTATTATTTTGCTTATTTTGCCTAACTCTCTCTTGTTATTATCACTTCGTGTATTCTTTTTTATCATTTTTTATTTATTGTCTCTCTTATTTATTCTTTTAATAAATAAGGGTACATTTAGGGGGGAAATTATTTCTAGTCTATTTATTATTTTAACTAATTTTAATTACTAGTTCATTAATGATTCAGTTATCTGAAGTTTATATATAAAATGAAAGGGAGCATATTAGACCTAAACCTGAGCCGCAAATATTTAATTTGTCGAGCGGCAAAAATATATGGATAGTCAAAAACTCAAATATTGTGGTTAAACACCCAATTACGACATCCGGATATATCAATTGCACATTATACAAGACATTGAAATAATTATATTTTTTAATTACCTCTCATACTTTTAACCCCGGTAAAAACAAAATAATAATAATAATCAAACAAGCCCAAAATTCCAAACCGATGGTCCCAAGTTGAGTAGTGTATATAACTTTTCCTGCGGAATGAATAAGTATAAATTTTGCACTTGATCACAAAATACAAGGTGCAAATTGTACGTGTGGTTTAATTGACAAAGAACAATAACTGATTAATTAATCTCTGAAGTCCCGTGCTTACATGCCATTTTCACAAATAATCAGCCGACATAATTGTTAAAAGGGCAAAGTGAAGTTTGATTTTTTTTTTTTTTTAAAAGGTAAGGTTTGATCAGAAATCGCTTTTTTTTTTATCTTTTAACATAATAAAAGTGAGGCATTAGAATAATTATTGTTAGGCGTTAAAGTTTATATGTCTCAATAGCTTTATTTATTTTACTTACTCTTGTAGGATTCATAATGGACACGCCCACGTTAATTAACTTAAGCAAAACATCGTACCAATAATTAATATGAGGAGCAAAAGAAAAACTTATTTTCATAATTTAGGTAATAAAACAGAAGCTGATTTTATGATACTATTCATGTCTGGTTGATGTTTTGATGTGGTTTATTTTGGGCATGCCCAGGTCATGTTTCCCCATCCCTGACCTTAAATTTCCAATTTCAGTCTTTAAGGAAAATCCATAATAATTAATATAAAATTAAAAAAATATGAAACAATAATCTCACTGGCTACTTTGTGCTCGGCTCCACAACACTGTACTGGAGATTCCGAACTACAAGTCTACAAGTAAAGTAGTACTTGCATTGATTCAGAAAATAAAATAAAATAAAAATAAAGTAGGTGCATCGTTTTCTTCTCTCGGGACCAACATAGAAATAAAATTTTTATTTTTTTATTTTTTGGCAGAATGAATATAAGAAAAGGGGATATCTTTTAGTCACGAACTATCATGTCTGACTTGAAAACTACCAACACAAGAAGCCCCAAGTTGCGATGTGTCAATTTTAGAGGGGCCCCTCTGCACTCCGAGATTGGATGACTCACTGAATCATCTGAACACTGAAATATAAATTGATGAAGTTGCAGCTACTAGCTACCCCATCCCTTCCCGTTCATACCACCCACACAATAATGAATTGTATTTTTTGTTTGTAAAATTAAATAAGCCTGCCTTGATTTGAATTTTTTGAAAGAATTCTTAATTATCCATATTTTTTTCCGCTTCACAATATGAATCATTTTGTTTAATTCAATAATATTTAAAGTATTTAATGTTTTATCTTAGTTTGTTCTTTCGTGTCATTAAGCTTTATAAATAATTAACCCACTAAGGTTAATGTAATGTATGCCTTTTTTTGGTCACATGTAATATATGATTTTTGATAACGGTGTATCCTGAAAGTTAACGAGGTATCCAATTTTTTGCATATTTAATGGCATAACTTCCTTTTAATTATCATTATTTTATTTATGTGAGACGGTTAAATCGAACTTATATTATAAATCAAATGACGAAGATGAGTAGCCCTTTTTTTTAACCTAGACAGTTTAACACCGACTCTCTCCCGTAAGAGAGGAAACTCAGTCGGTCATCACACGCCTACTCACACCTATTTTGATCTTTTATTGAACTTGCAACCTCCTTTGCAGAGGAGGTGCTATATGGTCCAGTTGGGGGTAGAAGCTTACAATAGTAACTCTCATGCGACAAAGGAGTCATAAAAGAGATCACACACAGTTAGTTGGATATTCAACTTAATTTTAAACATAAGACTACGACTCGTTTTATCTATTATTTTTTTTTCAAAATAGTTCTTCTAATAATTATACTACATGTTAAGGGGTTTCCATCAAATTATAATTTAAATACATATGATTAATATGGATATGTTAAAAAAAACAATATCTATCATCAAAAAATAATTAACTTAATCGATTTTTTTAAAACTCTCAAATTAGTTATTAGTCTCTTTGTTATATTAAGCATAGAAGGTGCTAACTAAACTTACAGTGAAAAGTACAAATAATGGTGGATAAGTGAAGTGAAAATGGTTGGATTTTTCTTAAGCAATGCATATAAGTTTGAATTTTGCGGATAAGAAGGTCAATGCTTGAAACTGATGGAATAAAAAAAAAAAAATTTAAGCACAAGACCTCATTCTCATCTCATATTATTTTTTTTTCTCATAATATTTCCACACACAAGAGCATTTGTATCTAAGCATGTTAAATTTTACTATCTCCTGTTCTAATTATAAGATCTAATTTATAAATGATAAATAAAATCTTATAATTAAGACATGAATCAATATCATTTTATATTAGTAGTATTAGAAAGAAAGGAAAAAAAAAATTATATACTCGTATTTATTTATTATTATGAAAAAGAAAATAAACCTGGGGTAACATTTTAAGGAAAATATTATAATCGTGGGAGTGAAAAGACAGGAGCGGAGCATATATTTATGGAAGGAGCAGTTGAAGATAGGATAGATAGCTCTCATAGGCATAGCATTTAGCATTTAGAGATAGGGAAGTGAAGCGGATACCATGAAGAGCATGAAGGGCTATGAGCCCCGTTCCAGTTCTTCCTGCGCTGCCTGCAAGCTCCTCAAGCGACGCTGCACCCCCACCTGCATCTTCGCCCCCTACTTCCGCTCCGACGAGTGCAAGAAATTCGCCAAAGTCCACAAGGTCTTCGGCGCCAGCAATGTCAGCAAGATCCTCTTCGAGGTCCCCGAGGAGCAGCGCGAGGACACCGTCAACTCGCTCGCCTATGAGGCCGACGCCAGGCTGAAAGACCCTGTTTATGGATGCATTGGCGCTATCGCTCTGTTGCAGACCAAGATGGTGGAGCTCCAGCATGACCTCGCCATCGCTCGGGCTCGTCTCGCTCGTTATTCTTCCGCCTCCGCCGCCGCCTCCGACGCCTTCATTAACTTCCCCTCTTCTTCCATCGACGATGCCTTCCCTGCTCACGTGGGTTTGCCCCCCTTCCCCGACTCTTCTTCCTCTTGCTGCGACGTCGACGATGGCTTCTCCTCGTCTCAGGTTCAGTTATCGAGCCGACATGATATGGTGGATGATTTTTTTCAAGCCCCATATATATTCTGAATTTTGATGTTCGTTCCCCGTGATTCCCCCCTGTGATTGTGGTTTGTTCTGGATTGCCGGATTCGAGAAAATCAAGAACAGGGGACTCTGTTATATATGTGTGTGTGCTGATCATGATGATATAAATAAAAACTCCTTGGGAATCAATGAATGAATGAAAGTACTCTGAACCTAAGAATTCATTATTAATTACTTTGTCTGAGTGTCTGTTTCAGTTCATTCTATATTTTATTTTCGGAGTCCGCCGCTTCTTTGATAAGAATTATTCCGAGGCAGGAGTTGTTTTGTGTTTTGGGTTAAGGAGAGAGGCGTCTCCAGGGCGTGTGAGGTAAGGAATGTGGGTTGAATTCAAAAGTGTGAAACTGAAAAGTCTTGAGAGAAAGTGAGCAGTGAGGTAATGGGGATGGAGGGCAGAGGGTGGTGGGCATTCATTGCGATGGAGAGAGAGTGAGAGACATGAATCAGTACAAAGAAAGCAACACAACTAATAAATGGAGGCCTACTTATCTGTGAGGCATTGCTGCGACTCATAGTGGATCTGACAGTACTGTTCAACGAAACACGGAGCACCCCATTATGATTTTCACACCCCCAAGTACTCCCTCCTCAACCCCACTTGTGGCCGTTATACTTTATCGTCTCCTGGGGAATCCTAAGACCCCCCTCCCTCCCTCTCCTACTCCACCTAATTATACCCCCTACTCTTCCCTTTCTCATACAAAACAAACCTGCATCTCTTCGCCTCTGGTGATTTCACTATTTCAAGAACCATATGCGTTTGTTTGGCGCTGTTCTGATGTGAAAAAAACCTCGCATGTTTGATACTGTTGTGGTGTGTTTCTCAACTGGCAATGAGATATATAGGTTCCTAGAGGAATTAAAAACGATATCTCCATCGTGTCATGGAGGACCATTCATGGACTGGTCTACAGTACCTCTGCGTTTCTGAATACGCTTGAAAAATCTTTAAATTTTATCTCTCACAGTTCTTAACAGTAGTTGTTAGTTGAATTGAAAAATATCCGCCCCCAAAAAAAAGGGCTTTTTCGAGAACGAGGTTTAGTGCCAGATTTTTCTTCCCTTTTTTGGCCAACAATCAGATAACAACTGGCAGTGATGAACAGCGTCTGAGCTCAAGTCCAGCTATCACAATACCTGTTAACGCCCTGGCTTAATATGAACCGGAAAAAGAAAAGCTGAAAACAAAATAAATAATGGCAGAAATATCAAAGAAAGTAATAAAAGTAAAATAACGACGTTAGTGTATTGGACAACTACATCACTTGAAGATCACTGGCTTTGAGGCTGACTTGACAACGAGCTTGGAATTCATGAAACGACGACGGAGGTTTCCAAAATTACAAGCTGTTGCTGACGCAGGGAGGGCTCTCGCAAGCAGAGATTAGGAGAACACTGGATTTAGAATAATCAGACACAGAGTGAGCAGTTAACGTTTTCCTTCCTCTCATACTATATTTAAATTCAGATGCTAGAGACGGCGGAGTTAATCACTTGTAGATAGAGAAGACTAAGTTAAAAAAATCTCTCACGAATGCCCAAAATCATGGTCATCATCTTCCCCACCACCTCAGATCGAGTGGGGCTAGGGAGGATTTCAGATCACGGTCAAAGTGCTGGTGGTGGGTTACTTGGGGTGGGATCAGAGAATCGAGACGGCCATAGAAAAGCCAATTGGAGGGAGGGGCCTTAGATCCTGTTCTTGCACTGAAGCCAATGGGGGTTTGCCGCCAATTGTGACGTCACCTCCGCAACGATATTTAGCACTGTAGTTGGATTGGGTACCTGCCGGTATTCTAACTGAGTAACAGCGGATGCGAATGTTCCTTTTTGAAAATAGGAAAAACGAAAATCCGACCAATCCTGCGAAAACGTTATTTCGTGGGATTTAACAACTCAATACATTTTTTAAAAATTAATAATTTTCTTCCTTTATTAAAGAAATATTTTAAGAAAATTAACATACATTTTTTTAGAAATAAATAATTTAATCTAAAACAATACTTAAGTCAAGTTGTTTATATACATCATATTAAGTTCTCTAGTTACACATTATCATGTGTTTAGTTTTTAAAATATTAACATTTAATATCATTTAATAATAATTCTATATGGATGATGAGCCAATGTTCGAATCTTTGTTGAAAGAGGTGTTTATGCTTACTATCCGATAGTACCTCCAACATAATTGCTCCCATTAATGAGAAAATATAGAACAAATGGCCATATGTAATCGAAGAATTTGACGTAATAAATAATAAATATAAGTAAATTAATTTAAGTATTTTTTTAATTAATTCTCACAAATTAGATATTGGAGGGAGCAATTTTTTTCTACTGAAACTGCGAGTATGGGCTTTGAGGACTTGGATTGCTCTTGGACAAGTGACTCTGCGTTTGGTGACCAGTCAGTCCTTTTCAATTGAAAGGCTCACATTCCACAACCTCCGCCTACCCTGATTGCATCACTGAAGTTAAATGGGCTGATCCTTTCAAAGTCATGGGCTCATTTTGCGTGAGATAAACCCAAAGGCTTTATTCCTCATCTTTGGGAGAACTGATCTTGCTTTGCGTCAAAGAAATTTCTTTTGGGAAAAAAAATATATTTGATGTTTTTTCTTTTATTATTATTATCATTCAGTACTATCATATTCTTTTGATTACATTTTTTTTTAAATGAATTCAACAAAATCATTCTACCCATATCATCTCTCACTCTTTTTCTATTATATGTGTTAAATTTATCCCCAACACTTTATTCACCTAATTAATTAATGGTACGATGCTAACCCAATTTAATACTCATTTTGTTCACCAAAATATATATGTTCATGCGTGAAGAGCCAGAATAAAGCAACTGATGTGACAACAATCGATTGCCACAGCAAGATTTGGTTTTGCTTTTGAATTTTCAGGTTACTATTTGGTTTGAAGAATCCTTACAAATCTTATCTTATAAAACATAGTGAATCATTTTGGCGTAACGTCACGTGGAATTAAAATAGTATATACTTATAAGAATAAATCTGTGGTTCTTTATTATTATTATTATTATTCTTTTCTCTCGATTGTCAAATTTCTGAACAAAGCTGGTCCCAAAAAAACCAAAAATCAAATTTCTGAACAAAGCAAACTCGTACTCTTTTCCGGTGCCCCACGTTATCATTCTGAACGGTGCAGAATAGAATGATCACGAAAAAATTGAGAATATGCTCACACAATCTGATCTCATACTTCAATATCTCCTCGCAAAAAAATCTAACCAGAATCTTTTCTCTCTTTCCCTTTTTTTAGACCCATCAATTATTTCATTAAAGCTAGCCATGATTTTCATTCATATTTTGGTTCTCATACTATAATTACAGAAACAGACAAAGCAGAGCCTGATCACTGATGAGTCTGCCTTATGTCATGTTCATTCCCCCCAGAGCATCGATGTCCATGTCGGAACTGGTGATTGGACAAAATTACTATGAAAGAGGAATTTGAAATCAAATTGTGTTGGTTCTGTGATTGATTTTTATTTAAAATGACAAAAAAGAAGGTGAAAAAACAAAGTCAAAGGGTATTTAATTAGTGGGTTCTCGTTAGTGCAGTGTGAGGGAATGGATATAATCGTCAACGGCGGAGGTAGGGACGGCCACCATCACCTTCACGGCATCGCTCTGATCCTTCACCGGCAGAAACAAACAGTACCTGTCGCAGCATATGGGCCCCACATTCATCGGCTTCCCCATCCCAAAGTCAACTCTGTCCAGCCCCAGCCTTGACCACTGAGACACTATTAGAACCCCCACTGAGTCAGGACACGCTCTCGACTCGGACACCAGCTCAACTACCCTCCTCACGTAATCGTTGTCCACTCTCTCCTTCGCCTTCTTCACCAAGCCCGACCCGTATCCGATTCCCTTCTCCTCCAGTTCCTTCGCGCTGCTCTGAGCACACCCCAGCACGAACGCGTTCCCGTAGTACCCGTCGGGCAGACCCGGTTTTAACCGGTTCCGCACGTTGATGCTGAACAACAGCTTCAGTGTTTGGTTCGCCGGGAAGTTCAATGCTCTGGCCCAGCTCCTCCACACATGAGCCGCGAGGACCTCGAAGGACGTGAACGACGACTCGCCCAGTCGACTCGTGTCGAGGGCGATGCTCTTAAGCTGGTCCAGGTGACTCTTGTCGAAGGTAATGGAGGTTGGCTTCAGGTCGCTCGAAACCCGAGTCATGAACCCGCAGAGATCAGGAACTCGGTTGAACTCTGGGAGGATCGTTGTGTTCGTGGCCTCAGTCGTGTTCATAGATGGTGAAGTAAGGAGGTGGCGATCCCAAACGGGTTTGAGTGCGGGTTTCAGTGGGTCGGCGAGGACAGAGGATCTCGCTAACTCGGCGAAATGGTTGAGAAAATCGGCGCTTCCTATACCGTCGCAAATACAATGATTGATCCCAATGCCAACGGCGGCGGAACCGTCTCTGAGCCACGTAAGCTGAACCACCAGAGGAGGCGATCCCTTGAGAACGTCGGCGACGGGGAAGGACAGGAATTTTCTCCACTGGGTCACCGTTTTGGGGGCCTTATCCTGGAAATCGCCGAGCGAAAAACGATCAGTAAAGGCCTCGATGAAAAGCGCACCTTGAGCTCGACACACCACCTCAAGACAGGACCCATCATGCCTGGCCCTGACCCTGCCGGCGAGAGGGTAATAAGGAACCAAAGCCCGAGCCAATGCTGATTTCAGAGCAGCCGATGTAGCAGCGAGGTCCAAGCCAGGACATGAGCGGAATAACAAGAGATACTCAATGGTGAAGCGAAGAAAGAGCTGCGAATCGAGAGCAGAGAGCTGAAGAACATCGGAAGGGGTTGAGGCAGAAGGGGCTACAACCACAACTTCCCTGACACGAAGAGAGCTTCCCATAGCTGCGTGATAATGAGTTCAGAATGTGAACAGTGCTGGTTTTGGAAGGCGAGGCAGAGATTGAAGAAGAAGAAGAAGAAACAAACTGTAGTGGTGAAAGGGATGAGAGGAGACTAAAAATGGAGGGAGAGAAGGGGGGGACCCCATGTGTATCTTTTTATGTGACTGTGTGTTATCTGTGAAAGATTTGTGCCGAGATTCCCCGGGCATCGCTTTTTGAGAAAGAAATGAATAAAATAAAAACAGCTGGGGTTCAGGATGAAGAGTCTGCTGGGCGAGACTGTGATGGTGCACACATATGTCTAAAGTGTATGGATCCAATCTGAAATCTGTACGTAGCCCCTAAACTCGGCGATATGATGATAATAATAATCGTGCTTTGAGTTTGTGGTGATTATTTGGAGGGGAAAGGGAAGGGACGTGGTGGTTTGACATTTGTCGGCTACATGTCCTTATTAATGCACTCAGAGAGAACATTAAAATACAAAAGTTGAAAGGCATTGCTCTTCTGTTAGGTTAGCATGTACAGTTGTGTGGTTCCTTGGCATGATTACGATCGACCATTATTTCCCAGTGGGACTTCTGTTTTCTTCGTCTTTATCTTCCTACACATTTTGTCACCCTCTTTTCTTTTTTGTTCTCATATTATACAATGATGATGGTGATAACTCATTTTATCTAGTTTAATTACATATGTGATTGGTCTGTGTTGTTAAGTGACGAGCTGTATGCATCAGAAATTCTCATTCCACTGAACTGGTTATGTCATCACCAAATTGGATGCCCATTGATATTCCACTAGTCAGACTTCAGAGACCTTAAATTATTTTTAACTCCCTGTTAGACAAGCTTATAAGCTTATTACTTCATGATCACCTCATCTTATGAACCAAACTGTTTTCTTTTTTCGGGGAAAAGATCAATGCTGTCTGTTTCCTTTTATATTGGTGAGTGGTCCATTGCAAATCATGTAACAACTCGTGTCACTTGATATTATAATATGAATTTTTGCTTCACTTATTTTCATATATAGTTTGTTCAATTATTATCTAGTTATTGAGTCACAACTTTATATTTAACTTTCTTTTTTTTTGGGTGAAATTCTAACACAATTTTTACAAAAAAAAGTTCAAAGCGATTGTGCAACATAATCGATACGTTTTGTTTCCTTGATTATTCGATGCTAACAAATCTCATCAATCTAAAAAAACAAGAGACAATTCAGGGAATAATATAAATAGCAAGTACAGAAGTTGGACCATATAATTAATAATTAGGTATTTAGGTAGGGGAATATTGTTGTCCTTCTAGACTCTTCTCGCTTATGGCTCACAAAAGCGTATATTGGAAGGCCGGATTATAACTGGAGAGGGTTTACACACACACACACATGTTATTGATAATTTCATTTTAAAACTTAGATTTTTTTTTTGTACGTGCTATATAAAAGAGAGATTATTATTTATTTATTTAATTCTTAAGTATGCCCGTCTTCTTAATTTAGACTTCACTGAAATTAAAGATGCTGATGGCAAGCCAAGCTTGGTGACACACTAGCCATAAAGTGATCTCATATTTAAAATATTGTTGGCGTTAACTTAATATAAAATATATTAAAAAGGATGCTGGAAAAAGGAATATTCATTAATTATTTGTGAATGATGTCGTAATGTGACTCTCCTTCGTTATTGATTTGTTATTTTATAGTAGTAGATGGCAAAGAAAAGTTATTTCATAATTTTGGTGGATATGGTTTAATTTTTTTTAATACAATTACATCATTTCTTCTATGTATATTAATTAACTCGAAAAGTAAAGACTAAAAATTAGATTACGAAGCCTAATTTAACTATAGAATTGCGAAATTAAAAGGGTTTACGTATCATACGTTAATATTTATGATTTATGAAACTGTTTATATGAATTTTATAGCCAATTTCACACACACACAACAGAACGGCAACAGTATTCTTAAAGGTGATACTCTTCCGGTCCTTAATATAAGACCTATTTAACTAATTTGATTAGATTAAAGAAGTTAGTTAATTATAAGAAAAGTGACACATTTTTCCTAAAACACCATAATCATCTTTCTTAATATCTCATCTCCCCCTTCTACTTGATTATGGTCGAGAGAGTATCCATATGAATAATTTAGAGAAAATTGATAAACATGAAAAATGGGTCTTATATTTAGGACCAAAACTAACTCAAGAATTGGGTTATATATTAAGGACCGGAGGAGTACTTAATATGACACTTAGGTTCCATTTGGTACGAAGCATTGAAAATGAGAGATTGAGATAGTGACTGCAATTGAAAAAAATCATTAAAGTAATACTTAACACGAGTAATTGTTTGTTATATGAGATTAGGCAAACCTATAAAGATGGGATTGGGGAATACCATTTCCCTTCATGGTATTCTCCAATCACACATACATGGCTTTAGCTAATCCCACATATCAAATAATCTCTTATACTAAACACTCTCTTAATAGATTTTTTCAATTGTAATCCTAATCCCAATTCCTCATTTTCAATGCTTTTTACCAAACACAACCTTATTTTAAAGAGTATCTAAAATAATGGACACTTATATGATGCTACCCGCAGATTAGGGGATACATTAATTATTTTCTCCATCAGTTTAGCACTTATTTTTGCCTCTTGTTCATTATAATAGTCACTCATATGGATCATGCTTCCGTAGAATAGGCGTGATGTGAAGATTTGCATTTTTTTTTTCTGTAATCAAAGCAAGTAATAAAGAAAGGAACAATTAATATATAATATGCACAATTCATTTCAAACCCTCTGCAATATATAATACACATAAAATATGCCTAATTTTAATTTTGACTAATATTTGCCCAAAGCATTATCTATTTTGTCCTTAATTTTTCATGTTTGTGTTTGGGTGTATGAAACATTTACCCCACGTGAAGATTGCAAAAAGGATGAACATGAACGCTTCTATTTCAGTTATTTACATGCTGAACTTTCTAGCGAGCTTGAGGAAATAATTGGCTTCTACAGAATTGAAGTCCGGTTTTGTAATTCGTAGTTTCGTACATTTAAAACACACACGCAAAAACAAACAAGCAGACGGAATTTAGTGTAATCCCTAGCTTTAAGTGGCGCCTTATGCTTTAAGGAAACCATGATTAGTCTCCTTAAATAATTAATCAAAGTTATCATTTTAGATCAGCAAATGAAGGGTAAACTTGAGTGCAGTATTCTTTTTTAAAAATCTTCAACAGTTTGATTTATTTTGAAATGATACTCCTATAGTCATTAATATAGAACTTAATTATCAAATTGATTTTGGTCCTAAATATAAGACCTAATTTTTATATTTATCAATTTTTTTCTAAATTACCCCTATTAATACTCAATCAACTATGATCAAATAGGAGATATAGTGGGGATATTAAAGAAGATAATTATAGTATTTTGAAAAAAAATCATATTTTTTATAATTAAGTAAATTATTTAATCTAATTAAATTAGTTAAATATATCTTATATTAAGAATCAGAAAAACATATTCATAAGTTATAAAAAAAAACACCGACGATCTAATTATTTGTCAAATCTACTTTAGGCGGGTCAAATGTGATGACCATTGTTATCGTCATTAGTCCGCACAAGAAAAACACAATATTTTTTCCTTTGGCTTTGTCAAGGAATCATAATTTTTTTCCGGTGAACGGAAATATAAAATTCACTTAAGCATACTTTTCACAAAATATGATACTTTGAAGATATAATCATTTTCAACCTTTTTTTAATTCCCCAAAAAGGAGTAAAGTCATGAACCCATCTCCCACACGTGGCAAAACAAGCCCGTCCTTAACATACTAACAAGAATTAGCCCGGTTAATAAAAAGTCAGCTCATAATCTATAAGGTTGTGAATTTGAATTTTACTACCAATATGAGGATGTTATTAGTGAGCAATATGTAAGTAACCCTCCAAGCTCTTTCTGAATTTAAAGACATGTTTTAGTCTTGATGAGTTTGTGAGGCCCATCTCACCTAAATTTTTTTATACTTAAAAAAAAAAAGAGCCAGTCCTTAATGTTTGAGGTTTGGTTTGGAACGATAAACTCCCAGGGACGACTATTGCGCATAAATGAATTTAAAAAATTTAAGGAAAATGAATCAACAAGTTCTTATAATTTTACCTTATTCTTAACACGTAATTTTTTTTATATGTTGTACCGGTAGTCTATCTAATTTTAATCAGGTTCTTATATTTTTTTATTTCGTATTAAGTTTTTATAGTTTTATTTAGTTTCTAATTTGATCCCAATAATTTCCAGTGATTGTTAAAAGGGAAAAATAATTACAGAGCTTTGATTAAAAATTAGGTGAAACAATAAGAATCTGATAAGAAGGGAAAAAAAACAGTACAAACTTTGTTAAAATCACGTGAAAGTGTAAGAACATGCAGATTAATTTTGTCAAGACTCTTCATTTTTTTGGTCATGAAAACACCCTGTTTTTCTTCCATTTTGTTTTCTGGATAGCGAAGCACACTGATTTAATTTCTGAATAATTAAGTACATCAATGGACAATGGTCAACAAGTAAGTGGTTCCTTATTTGGGAGGGAGGTGTGTATTTAATTTGTGGGTATAACCGTTCACGTTGCGAAAGGTAAAAGGTCAGAGAAGCTATGTAGAGAGGAATAGGTGAGCTCAGAAGATAGTGAATTTGTCAAAAAGGGGGAACTGTGGAAAGCGAAAAGAGATGTCTTTTTTTAAGTTTGATTTGATTTGATTCAATGAATGAACATAAGCTGACTAGCTACTTATGAAGGAATGGTACAGGTTGATAGAAATATATAAAGAGAAGGAAATTAAAGGAAGAAAAGAAAGAATAAAAATGGCTTTTGAGATGTTTGAAACAGTGAATCAGGGCTCAAGCATGCTCATGGCAGGTCCTTGTTTGTTCTCACGATTCCTCCTAACCCTGCCCAAATAATTCTCTTCCACGTTCTCTTGGACTACTCTACCTTATTCTCTTCTTTCCCAGTCACCTCACCCGCACTTTTTTATTTTTCTTTTATCATGGAATATTATAGGAAAAATCCCTTAAAAAAATTGTTGTTTAGAGAATTTAATTGTTAAAATAACTTAAATTGGAGTACCAGTATATTTTTTTATGTCTGAAATTCTGTAAAATATCGATATTTGTTATGCGTAAAAATATATTAGGTCCTTTTTACTAATTAATATTTTAAATATGGATTTTTTACCCATTTTTCCAATAGTATTTTCATCCCTCCTTCCATCCCTGTCTGAATATTTGTTATTTTTAGTATTTGATTTTGTTTGAGAATGTATACTTTTGTTATGTATTTTGTCAACTTTGACATAAATTGTTACTTCTTTGATCCTTAACATATGATTTAATTGAAAAGATGGTTTTAACTCTAAGTGTAACACCTATCTCGCAAATTTATCAGTCACTTAAATACCCTCTATTAATACTCACTCGGTAAGATGGTTAGTTCTCTTATAATAGTAACTGAACTTAAAAACCATTCTACATAAGAATTTAGAAAAAGTATTATCAAATTAGTTAAATAGGTAATTCATTAAGAATAGGAGGAGTAATGTATCATATATTTTATATGCGGAGGCACTGAAATGAATTCTGTTTTTGTATATTTTCTGGAGGGCTGGAATAATAAGCATTAAAATATTATTCTTTCAGGAAGATCAGTGAAATTAGACCACTTATTAGTGTCTCATCACCTATCACCTATATATAATGATATCTAATATTATTAGCTAGGTTGAATTCGAAAATTATTAACTCGAGACTTTTATTTTAACAATAATAATTTTTACCACTAATACTAAGCCCAGTTACGTTAGTTTATATATATATATATATATATATAGACATTTCTTTTTTATGCACATATATATCTTTCTTGATAATTTTAACATCTGGTTTAATTCCATGTAAAGAAAATAAAGAGACCATCATGTAGACCTTAATTAATTATAACCACAAATAGACAAAATTCTTAAAGTTGTGATTGAAAATTAAAGAAGACTAGTACTAATGAAATGGCAAATTGGTTATAGGTGCAAACTTTTATATACACCCTTTAGTATTTCCATTTTTAGGATATAAATTAAGATGATATTGTGATGTATCGATCTGTTTAAGGTTTGAATCTGGCTAAAGATGAGATAGAATAAGCACAAACAAAAAGGGAACAAAATCTTATTGGATTGCGGAAATTGATGGATATGTGCATGTAAAAAGCTTTGGTGGCCTGATGTATATCTGCTTTAATTTATTATTCTTTCGTGCTCCTTTAGCCTTCCTTCCCCATATCACACATCTTTCACTAAAAGATGATAAAAGCCAGATTAACCAATTTCAACTTGACAAGATTTCTATATCATATCAGATCATACATATATTCAAACTTAGGTTTACATATATTCATCATTATTAATCAAGAAACCAAAAAGATTCTTAACAGTGTGTGTAAGCCCTTTGTGACAAGAACGAATCTATATCTATATGTGTGCAAAAGATTTCACATCAAGGATGTCTGCTTTGGGCAGATTTTGATGTCTTCCAAAACCATGAATCGATCTGGAGAGAAAATGATGGTTTTTGAAAAGAACAAATCCAAATCAATAAATTTTCAGAATTCATTTTTCTTTCAAAATCATGATTTTGGCACAAGCCAATCTATCCAAATACTTTCTCTATACTACTCATTTCGGTTCTCATTATAAATAATTCCACTGTAACCCTAGACATCATAAGTTCTTTTATCTAAAATATTGATTTGCCCATAATGTTTTTTTAATTTGATATTCATTAATTAAATAATACTACCTCCAATCCTTAATATAAAAACCAATTTGATTTTTAATTTGATCTTAAATATAAGATCTTAATCTACTTTGTCTCTCATATTTATTCTTTTTTTTTTAAGATAGTCCTATAGTAATAATAGTTCTAGGCGCTAATATACTTAATTGGCAAGGATATTTTAGCAAAGGTAACATTTATTTATTACAAATAACTAACTTAACTAATTTCTTTAATATACTCAAATTAATTAACTAACTTTTATATTAAGAACCAGACGTAATACTATAATTTTCCAAACAACTAAACAACCTTAATTCTTTAGCTAATGAGATATATTGCCGGCAATTTTGAAATTCTCATTTAAAAGTTTTAACTGATTTTAAGTAAATTGCTTAATCCATGTAAAATTGTTAATAGGTGCTTGTTTTAACTTTTGTTTAGGTAATGGCTGAGTCATGTTCTTAAATCTAAGTAACTATTATTTTACATAATTATCTCCTTTATCACAAACCAACACAAGTTCAAAAATTCCAAATATATATATATATATATATATATATTGGAAGCATAACTTACGAAGCAGGATAATCCATATATTTTCATTTTACTGCAACCGGATTATTAGGCACATATGTGAACTTTTTAGAAGTTATATAGTTTTTCTTTTTCAAAAAAGGTGTATTAAGTACATTATATTATTACTACTTTGTTAGTTACTTTTTTCGACCTTTTTTCCTGTTCAACCTGTGGGTTACATCAACTCCTCTACTGTCGATTCCTCTTTCTAACGTCAGGTAATAAGGATTCACTTTCTCACTTTGTTGAAGTCAAAAGATAAAACTGATCCTGGATTTTGGTATGCAATAATGTATGAGCTAGGCTTTCTATATATTTGTTTAAAAATGTAATTAGAGGTTCGCTGTTCTTAGACTCTCGTGTTTTCAATTGCATAGCTGCCCTCGATAATACTCTGCCCGCTTCACTAGCACCTAATTTCTCAATATTTTACCTAATTTAATATTATGCCCGTCTGGGACTTATGGGAATGAGAGGGACAAAAGGGGGTGGGGGGAGTATTGTTGGATGATCACTTTGTTCTCTTTATTTAATTTTCTTAACACTTTGGTGTTAAAATTTGTTTTTTTAAGCCCAAATGAGTTCAATAATTTAAAATGATAAAAAAAGAAAAGAAAAGAAGGAAGTCAAACAGGTGAGCCGAGGAGTAAGCAGTTGAGAAAAATCAGCGATCATTCAGGGGGTTAAAAAAGAAAAGGAAGATCCAGACGAATTTAGCCCCTAATCTATTGGGCTTTACGTTAATTTGCAGTTGCATAATTTCGATATCAGGCCCACTAATGATCATAATCTGGCCCAATGTGCATCGGATAATACATTGCTGAAATTTTAGTTGGGAGCTCCCCCCCCCCTTCCCAGGGACACTGCGGAGGGGAGCAGAAAATGACCCACCAAAAAAGGGAAACTCGTCTGTGTCTGATGAAGGGAAAAGTAGGCTTACGAGGGGAAAAAAAAGAGGGTGAAAACGAAATTTTCTGAGTTTGAATAGGAAGAAAAAACATAAAGAGGAGTAAGGAAAATGAATTGAGAGATTTTGGGAAGAAAATGTGTTTTCCAAAATTATCCCAAACGAGAGAGAAAAAGAAGCATGTAACCCACTACACTTGCATGTAAATATTATTGTCAATATTTAGTCATTCTTTTTAGTAACATGCTTTTTTCATATATGTATCAAAATAAATATAATTAAGTAGAGAAGATTACTATGTTTTCTCCGTGTTCTCCTCAGTCTTATCTCTTTCTTAAAGCATCATGCATTAAATGTAGGGGCAAGAGATTGTGCAGCTTATAAGTGAAGAGATTTTTTTACTTCTAATAAACTAGTCTTTCTTTCAGAATTAAATTCTTCCTAAAAACTTTTACTCATCACCGTAAGTATATGACATACTACTTCTGATTTTTAATATAAAATCTTGTTTGACTTTTATTTTGGTCTTAATTATAAGACCCCTAATCCACTTTGTCTCTCATATTTATATATTTTTTTCTCAAGCTAATCCCTCTAATAATGATAATTTTAGCTAATAAACTTGATTAGCAAGGATATTTTAAGAAAGATAACGCCTATTTATTATAAATAACTAACTTAATTTATTTTCTTAATCTTTTTTAATTAGTCAACTAGTTTTTATAGTTAGAATTGGAGGTAACATATAAAAACTCTAGGGAGAACATATATAGACAACAGGGAATGAAGTGGATGCCCTGACATTTGCACATGCTATTCTCAGAGCAACTGCTCCATTAACACTTATGAATTAATAATATAGAGACACGCATACACTTTGTGTGCCTCTTATTCTTCTCAGTTCTCACTTCCTTACTCATACTACTGCTTTCTTAATTTTGGATCTACCCTACCACATCCGCTTTTTTCATTTACTGCTATATAATATCTCCGATTTTAATTATCAAATCTCATTTGTATTCTATAAAAAATCTTATAATATGACCGAAAGTAGTATATATATTTGATTAGTTTCATTTTTATTTTTATTATTATTTTCATGAGAATCTATTTCTTGAAGCGTATATTTGATTTCACAGTTCTCTCTTTTATGACTTCTACTGTTTAATTACGAAACTTGGTGATTCCACAAGCACATATAGATTACTATTATACAACATATCAGGTGCAGGGGCTTTTTGGTTGTAACAAAGGGGCGATGACACGTGGCAGATCCTGTTGCATGCAAAAGCCACGAATTACACGTATCATCATTCCCTCTTTATGCAACAATATTTCATCATTCCTGCCCTTCCAAACGACTCATCCACACGCTATACTCTCCCCCACTCACCCCATTTCAACTTTTTTTTTTTGGTGACAAAAGAAGTGGCAAAGTCACTAAATAGACGTTCCCCTAGGTATCCCTGTTCCTTCTATATGTATCTGCCAAAATAATGCATTGAACATCTTTTGGTGGGGTTGTCCAAAGTGTCCATCTTTCTGGTTGGGTCAAGCTCATTTTAGTTGTGTAGAAACTGAATATGTCAATCTCGCTGTTTTAGTTCATGGATTTGTTCTGATAGAACTGGATCCCCTGCTACTTCCCTGGAGTCCTTGATTTGTTTGATAATCCTCTCTGCATCTGGCTCAACCAGAACTTTATTTCCTCGATCCCAGATTCCAGCATAGCTTCAAACCTTCAATGACCTTTGTTTAAACCTTGAATGAAGCTGAAGCCGAATCCAGGGGGCACTGGCTTTTATATATTACTACTTTGTTTAATGAGGTGTTTGGATGAAATTAAAACCATGATTTTAAAAATATTTTTACAGTATACGAAGTAAATATATGGAGGAGTTTGTCTTGTTTTGCGGAAAAATGTTTCTAAACACCTCCTAAATCTAATTGACAGAGAAGTGATCCTTAAAAGGAATACAGGGAAGGCAGTAAATCTAAACCCATCCATCCAATACCTTTCGATCGCTCACGCAGGGTCCACTCCCCACACCCTGTTCACCGAATCTAATCTTTATCTATATTTATAACCCATAATTTACTGTCACATAATTTTAGTGTATTACTGTAATATATAAAATTTTTATCAGGCATCAATGATGACATCATGTATAATTAAATACGGAGACAGAAAGATCAATCAAGTGAATGCACCTAGTCAACCTACAACTTTATTTTCATTCTTATTATAAGCTAGATACTTTCTAAAAATTAAAAAAAAAAGTGTTTTTTATTATAAGTCACAAACTGTGTAATATTAATTATATTTTTGTTTAAATTACCCGTATTGAAGACTTAATACAGTTTTTTCCCCCTTAAGATGTACTTTATGATTTCAAAGAAGGATAAATTTTAAAAAATATTTTAAAATAAATTTAATAACTCAACCATCTCTTCTTTAATTTTGGTTAAAAAAATGATTGAAAGTCACATTAATGAATCCCATATGTTGCTGCTCATAAAAAAGTTGTTGCAATATAATCAACGTAATAGGTCCATCATTTGCTGTGGAAACTTTTAAGTTAATACTCGCAAATCACAGTAGTGAAAAGTAAATGAGCGGTAAATCACTTTCTCAAAAGGCTGCTGTGAGACGTGAATAGAAATTGAATTCAGATGGTTTTACCAAAGGAAACCCATTCGACCAAGAATCCAGATTCCCAAGTCATGCCCACCTGTCCTCATCTCCCATGTCTTACTTTCTTCACTGCACAGCAATCTCTCTCCAAACATGAAGTTGGAAATATGCAAGAGAGAGAGAGCGCGCGCCGCCCTATTCCACCATTTATAGAGCTGACATTCAATGGCTTTGCACCAGAAAAAGGAAAAAAAGACTCCCTCTTGTTGGACTAACAGAGAGAGAGATGAGAAGACAACACTGAACGAGGTGGTCTCGACCTTACCTTCGAGTTCGACCCCTTTAATATTAAAACCCGCCTCATCAATCCCCCAACCAATGGGCGACCCTTCATCCCCTCCGTCTCACTCCCCTGAAGCCGCCGCCACCACGCCCACTCACCCTTCTTCTCGCAAAACCAAGGGCAAAGGTGGTCCAGACAACAACAAGTTTAGGTTTCGCGGGGTCAGGCAGCGAAGCTGGGGCAAATGGGTGGCCGAGATCCGTGAGCCCCGCAAGCGTACCCGCAAGTGGCTTGGCACTTTCGCCACCGCTGAAGACGCCGCCCGTGCCTACGACCGCGCCGCCCTCATCCTTTACGGCTCCAGGGCTCAGCTCAACCTTCAGCCTTCTCTGCCTTCCTCTTCCTCCTCCGCTTCCTCCTCCTCTTCTCGTCCCTCCAGTTCTTCCTCCACTCAGACCCTCCGGCCCTTGCTCCCCCGTCCCCCCGCCGCCTCCGCCTTCTTGCCCTACGGCCTTTACAATACGCAGTTTCTCTGCCCCGTCAACAACGCCCTGCAAGTGCAACATCATCCACAGAAAGTGGTGCAATTATATGGGTCCCCGAAATCGGATGGTGGAAATAATACTAATCTCGATGACTCCACTGCAGCAGCAACCTCGTACCAGAACCATATTCATGATCAGCATGCGTCCAATCAGGAGCAGCATGGTCTTAGTCACAGTCAGAGTGATTGCATGTACGATGATATTAGTTCCTTGCTAGGATCAGACTTGATTTCTTCCCAGACTATAATAACGCCGCAGCGGGCGGCCACTCTGGATCTGCCGGTAGCGGCGGGAGCAGTTAGCGTGGGATCGCCGTCTATGTGGTCGATGACAAATGATGAAGAAGAGTACCCGCCTTGTCTTTGGGACTATAATATTGATCCTTTCTTCTTTGATTTTTGAGATGGAATCAAGCGGAAAATAGCAAATAGTGCTCTCCTGTCAATTATTACTATCGTGAATAAAGCGGAAGAGGCCGGGAGACAGGTTGGCGGGTGATCGATTTAATTAGTTCTACTGTCTAAATAATGTTGCATGTGTGGCATCGGAGACCAGGTGAGAAATTAATCCTATTACGCCAGGTTTTTCTCAGGGCAAGCCACATGATCTACACACACATATATTGCTAGCTATAGGTGCCTTATATATATATATATATATGTAATGCATATATCTTCGTCTTAATCAGGTAAATGCCTTTTCTTTTTACATGGACGAAAGATATATATCTATATATATACATACTTTTAAGCAGGCATGAGTATGATATATATTGCTTAGTTAATGCGGAGATATCCGTCTTCTATTAAATTGCAGAGCCACTAAATCAAACGTTAATTTGCAAGTAACCACTTTCTGCAAAACGTCTCCTTTCGATAAAATTTTCTGTGTATGGCCCGAGGATTCCCAATGCTAATTACTTTGCCCTAATAATTTATAAATACTTATAATTATATGTTTTTCCTATCATGGTTTGATGTAATTCTATGATCATATACGTACAAAACCAGCTGTCATTACAGGAGTTAGTACTTCAGTTAATTTTTCTGTAATTTTTCACTGTGTTCAGGCGATCATGTGGTACTATTTGTCTGTAGGAAGACCCAGCTTTGATGAGCTAAGCTTAAGTTAGATCTCTTACATGCTAATAACATGCTTAATAATATAATACTCCATATAATATATATTCATGCATCCATATAAGTTGAAGATAAGCAAGATGGACATTATTACTGAATCAGTCTGCAAACAATATATGTAGGTGCATCTAAGTGTTTATATTGTTTGTATTTGACCGGGCTAATTAAAGTAATCACCCTATATATATGCTTGCAGGTCTTATCGCGTTATTTATATCATATCACATGATTTAGGATTTTCTGCTTCATTTTTTTTTATGTGCTTGTGAACAAATGTATCTTTCAGTTTTTCTTCCCCTACTTTCATGCTGTGGTAGAATTATGGCTGGATTTTGAACTGATGATGTTTGGGGTGAATTCGAGCAAAGCAACTTTCATAGTTAGGGTTCGCCGTGAAATCAGGATCGATCGGACATGATATGGTCAGGGTTCCAGACTAATAAGGCCGATTATACATCAACAGAGATCTCTCTGCAAAATTATATATTAATAATTAATAATAGGATTCAAGCTTATGATCGATTCAAAGAGGTTTATGGTCACAAGGATTGATGATAAGCATACAGATATTCTTCATACTACTATCTTTAATTCTTAATATAAGAGTTAGTTGAGTAATTTGAGTAGATTAAAAAAATTAGTTTAGTTATCTATAATATATAACTATTGTCTTTTCTAAAATATTTATACTAATCATGTGTATTAACTAGAACTATCATTTGATGAAACCTTTAACATGTACAACTATTACAAAAAAAAAAAAAAGATAAATATAAGAGGCAAAATGAATTAGGATCTTATATTTAGGATCAAATTGAAAGTTAAATTAGTTCTTATTAAGGACCGGAGGTAGTATTATATGACTTTACTATATATGTTGTATATTAATTTATGCTACTAATTCAAAATTGTTCTTAACCTAAAGCAATAGGGTCAGTGTATTCTTATAAGTGACTCGCATGCTTCTTAATTAATTAGGATAGAGGCAGAAGCACCCAGTCAATTTTTTGCGACATATCTATCTGATGAGTTTGATATTTATGTCCCCGTATATCTTACAATTTGGATCCTAGTTAATTTGAGTTTGTTGAATGTTCACACAAATTTTTATTTAAATTTTCAGCCTGGACTTACTAAATGTACACATATTTTTTTTTACTAATTTCATTTCTATCCACTCTTTCCTTATTTTTCGATGGTTTTTTTCCTCTACCTTCTGAAGTTAGTTGAAAGTTTTAGTTAAACCGAGAATGGGTATTTTCACCTTTTCCCTCGCCATCCCATTGTTTAACATGTATTTTTTTTAATTTCAATTTATATTTAATACAGGCACACTTAAGATATTTTTAGCTATGATGTAATGGCCTAGTGAACTATGAATAAATGATAATCCCTGTATTATTTTAACCATTTATAATACTATAAAAAAAACAGTACTACCTCCAATCTTAAATAAAAGATGCACTTTGTAATAATAATTGGATCTTATATTTAGATCTGGAGGTAATATTTTCTTTGCATGATATGTATAAAAGTGTGAATTTCAATGACCTATTTGGACAAATTATTTTGTCCCCACTAATTATAGGTCCACACTCCGTTACTTCGGTAAATTCCCTAGTTTTAGCTATGCATTTTGTTATATATTTTATATCCTGAATTACTGTTAATTTCTGTTGGCAAAAAGAAAAAAAGAATTACTGTTAATATCTATGATAATAACATTGATATGATTTAGAGATGCCCAACGAACGAGTTGATGAAACCTGCTTATGTTTAGGGAATATTTTGATGGAAACAAAATCATAATTTTAAAAATAATTTTACGATATACGAAGTAAATTTACGGAAAAATTTATCTCGATTTATGAAAAAATACTTTTAATGATATTAAAACACCTTTTTCGTTGTTAACCCGAACGTCTCTGTGCCATTGGGTTGGACTATTCATGTGGCCTTCTTATTGGAGCTTCATTGGTTACCAAAAAATTACAAAATAAAAACAAATCCTTAAATCTTTATATTTTATATTATTTATCGTCTTTAATATAAAAGTTAGTGAAAAATTAAATTTGATTTTAAATATAAGATCTTAATCTAATTTATCTCTAAAATTTTATAACATTTTTTCTAAAATATTCTATTAATTATAAGGGGTTCCTATCAATGAACAACTTTAATGCATATTATTAAAAAAGGTAGTTTTGGAAAAGTTAACACACATTTGTTATAATTAACTGACTTAACTAGTTTTTTAATATACTCAAATTAGTCATCCAACTGTTATATTAAGGATTGGAATTAATATATTTTATATCAATTTTACATAAAGCCATATTATTCGAAAGTCATCATCAGTGCAAGTAACTTAATGCAAAATATGAACCCATAATATAGTTAAAAGCGCTCTATTATCGCTCTCTGGTTTCATTTCACCCTTGTAAATTTGTAACTAGGATTTGTAAATTTTCTTTAAACTGGAAATTCCCTATTGCATGGGGCAGATATTTATTTTACCACCTCCGGTCCTTAATATAAGATTCCGTTTAACTTTTATTTTAGTCTTAATTATAAAATTCCAATCCACTATGTCTTTCATATTTATGTATTTTTTTTCAAAATAGTCCCTCTAATAATGATAGTTCTAGCTAATAAACTTGATTAGTAAGGATATTTTATGAAAGACAACACCTGTTTATTACAAATAACTAACTTAACTTATTTTCTTAATCTTTTCAAATTAGTCAACTAGCTCTTATAATTAAAGTTGGACGTAGTATTGAATTTTGGTTTGCTTATTCGCATCTAGTAATGTTTCAGGCTTCAAGTTCTAGCCATGTCTCTTTATTTACCCTTTTCTATTCCTATTGCTTCTAAGTGCAATGTTTACGAAGCTCCTAACGTAGAATATCATCATGAAAAATACACAAAGGATAAGAAATGATACTATTTATAAGATAAATATATACTCTTCCGATTCTTAATATATGACCCAATTCTTGAGTTAGTTTTGGTCTTAAATATAAGACCCATTTTTCATATTTATCAATTTTCTCTTAATTCCCCCTATAAATATTCCCTCAAGTATAATCAAGTAGAAGAGAGAGAGGAGGTATTATAAAAGATGTTTATGGTGTTTTAGGAAAAATGTGTCACTTTTCTTATAATTAACTAACTTACCTAACTTCCTTAATCTAATCAAATTATTTAAATGGGTCTTATATTAAGGACCGGAGGAGTATATATATACACACACTACCTTCGTTACTTAATATAAGAGCCGTTTGATTTTTTTTGTCTTAAATATAAGGCCTTAATCCATTTTATCTCATATTTATCTTTTTTTCCTCCAATGTAGTCTTTGTAATAATTGTAGTTTTATCCAATACATTTGTTTAGCAGAGATATTTTAATAAAGACAACACCTATTTTTGACAAATAACTACCTTAACTAATTTTTTTAATATACTCAAATTAGTCAACTAACTTTTATATTAAGAACAGGGACTAGTATATAAGAGGACTTAGTCTTTAGATGTGGATATACTAGTCCACTTTTACGTTTGTTATTCATGTGCTGTCGTTTTGTTGTGGGCCAATCAAATTCGAATTTGAGCAGAGCATTTGCATTTGAGATATGCAAGAAATGTTATCGTTTAACATTGAAATGAAAACGTATGAGATGTGCACATCAATATATATCCAGATTTAGGGGGTGTTTGGATGAGGCAAAACCATGGTTTGCAGAATAGCTTCTGGAGAATAGATTCTGGAGAGAATAGATTTTGAAAGAATAGATTTTCTGGAAAAGTGATTCTGATAAAGTGCGAGTGTTTAGATAATTATTATCAGAAGTGCTTTTTGATATGTAAAAATTACTAAAAAGGACATAAGTTTAAATGATAATTACATATAATATATATTTCATAATATATGTTTATTTGAAGTAATAAATTTATTAATAATATATATTTTGGCAACATAATAAATATGGCATAAATAATATAAATAATAAGAAATTAGTGTGTGTATATATTAATAAAATAAATATGTTTTTAGGAAAATGATTTATTTTGCCAAAGAAAATATTATTTATATTATTTATAAATATAAATAATATTTATAAATATAAATAATATTTATATTTATAAATAATATAAATAATATTATTTATATTATTTAAATAAGGGATACCTAAGTATCCCCGCATGCTGTTCCCTCCGTGAGCTGACCTTTGAAGCCCAATAATTGTCCCTCCTCAGAAGCTATGCCCCGCCTGTTTATCTGAAACCAAGGTTTTGTTGGTTTTGCCCAAAACCTTGGTTTTAAAAAAAATGAGAGTGTTTGGCAAAAAATTTGCCAAACACCCCCTTAATCCTTTTTTCCTGCCTCAGGAAAAAGATAATAATCTTTTCGTTAAAGGAAAAAAGAAATTAAAACAAAAGAAAGAAGCTCGCAAAATGAAATTGAATCATGGGATTGCCCCAACGTGGCTCCCATGCTCTTCTTTAAGATCACAATCACAATCTGGGTGAAAGCGAAATTTGCAAAATATGTAGCGAAAATGGGCTTCGTGATTAGTAATGGGCCCAGTCCTTGTTGGAAAGTTGGGCTTACAGCTAGACCTGTCTTGTATATGATTCTGACCTGAATAGTCCACATCATCTCTGTTTCGCTTTGACCGTTATTTTTGACCCAAAAGATAAGAGCAAGAACAAAAAAAGCTTATTATTATGCTATATCATCTTTAAAAGGCATTGCTTTTTTACAAATTATTACAATTAATTTTTTCTTTTGTGATCGGATATGTCAATTTTTTTTCCATAGACCCTTGCTCTCTATTTAGCTGTTTTCTATAGACTGGATAACAAAATTATAAAAATTTAGATATAATTTTCTTCTGAATCAATCAGCCTGTGTAATGATTTTTTTAAAATGATTAAAAATTAAAAATTAGACAAATGTTGTAGAATGGTGGGGCCTAGGAATCAAGGGAGAGGGATTCGGACAGAAATAGTCAAATAGTAATATTGATTGGGCTCAATTGGATAGTTCGTTGTTGGAAGGCTTGAAGGCTACAGAACGGTTAGGACGTCGTTTAGTCGTATCCGAGTCACATGCGTGTCATGTGGTTTCTGCGCGTTTTGCTTTTCCGGATTCCTACTTCCTCCGTCATGTCTCATTCATTAGCAAACATTTAAGATATTATTTCGCCCAAAAAGTTTTTAAGAAATTAAAACAAAAAGATTCTTTGGCCATAAATTTAAAGAAAAAGGTTGAACAAAATACGGTGTTCAAAATATCGATTGCAATAAAAAAAACAACATACATGTTGACTTATTTTGTGCTCCTTTTTTTTAAAAAAAAAAACTTCAGTGATTATAAAACCGTAAATTTCAAAATATTTTAAATCTTAAACTTTAAAATTTAATATCAAATAAAAAAATATTGAATCCTAAACTACAAATTCTTATAGTTACATCTCAGGAAAAGGAAAAAAAGGGAGGAATTTGTGGGGAAGATAATGACATATACTACATTTGCTGTGCAAGACAAAGTATTTGTTTTGAGTTGCAACCTGCAAGAGAGAAAGTGACGTGGCCCTCTTCGGGTTGCTGATATTCCCTTTTGGTATTTCAGTCTTCATTTGTTGCCTTTGCCTAGTGGCAGAACTGTTTCAGATTTTTGTGTCTGGGATTGTGTTCTTGACGCAGAACATTTCATCAGACGGACTCCAATATTTTATTGACATGGGTGGGTATGATTTACGCGTTCAACTTCATGTATTTAATATGTTTTTGTCTTGGGTTTAGCAGAAGAGACTAATCCCTCACAACGTGACGAACCAATGTTCGAATTCCCGTTAGAAGAAGTGTCCACGTTTAGTGCCTGACAGTGTCTCCAATAGGATTACCTCAAATAGGAAGATACTTATGCTTTAGCAAAAAAAAAGTTTTTGTCTAATTAAATTAAAATAAATGAATTTTAAAATATTAATATAAATAAACAGAATTTATTATAAAATAAAATAAATAATAAAATTTTTCATGTTTTGATTTAAGTTGAAGTATACATGTGGTCTTTTAGCTTCATAAAAGATTTTAATTTGGTCTTTTAACTTTAAAAAATATATTTTTGGAAAAAAATATATTTTTGGTTATTCAACCTTTAAATCATTAAGCTTAACTGATATTTTTTGTAACAATCATGATTGTTTTGAAAATTAAACTCAATATATTAGTATCTAAAAATGTTTTATCAGTATTTAAAATCTTAATGTCATTGTAATAAAAAAAATCTTAATGTCATTTAAAAAAAATAATTTTAGGGTTAAAGAATTGGAGGGGCCTAATTAAAAAGCTGCGTAAAGTTCTATTTTGAAAGATTTTCGATGCTTGGAATATTATAAATTTCAAAACTTTAAAGTAACCCAACACGTTTTTGCCTTGACAATGTGAACTTGGCTAGTTTCTACAGGTTAAAGTTGTCATATCTTATCCGCCGGTGACTAGAACCAGCCGCCGAAGCCTCTTTATTGTAATAAGGATTTGATCCTGTTGGACCGAAATAACTTGCAGGATATGCTCTGGAACATCCCAACTTGTTCTGTTCATTTTCCATTTCCTTTCCATGAACGTAATTCTTTATACATCTCAATCAAATTTTGTTATTATAAGAAGGGAAAATTGCAAATAAAAACATCTAAATATATAAAATTACAATTTGATACTCTAAATTTGAAAAATAGCAAATAAAGACCTAGTCTTACTTTTGCAAATATGAAATGTAGGTAAAATGTCTGAAATGTCATCAGTCAAATGACAAGTTGACTATGAGAAATGACAAGTTCATTTTAGCGAATGACAACTTCAGTAGGCCAAATCACAACTTGGTTGAATGTATGCCAAATATTGAGTTGACTATAAGAAATGACAAGTTCACTTTAACAAATGATAATTTCAGTAGACCAAATCATAATTTGACTGAGAGATATTTCAGACATTTCACCCAAATTTCATATTTGCAAAAGTGAGATTGGGTCCTTCTTTGCTATTTTCCAAATTTAGAATCTTAAATCATAATTTTATACATTCAAGGGTCTTTATTTGTAATTCCTCCTTATAAGAATACGTCATTCAATTTGGCTTTAAAATCTAATCACCATCTGTACGTAAAATTCTAATGTTATTATTTGTGAAAAAGCAGTTTCAATATTAAAACAAAACTGTATTCAATTTTCCAAAGAATCAACTTGGGACAAGAGTCAAATTTGGACGGCAGAAATCCTCCAACGAATTGTGTCAAAAATTTAAAAACAAAAAAAACAAGCATATATGAATTCAAACTTCGAATAAAACGTGCGCCTGCACCCATCTTATCTGAACGTGAGTTGTTTTTTCGGGGGGCTTGAATGTGAATGTGGACTCGACTATTCGAGTGTTTAAGGTTTACCAACTTAAACAATATGCGATTAATTGCTGATAATAATACAATAATTACGATGAAGTAATTATCCTTTAATGTCGGCTAAAGACGTCAAATTTGGATATTATATTATATACCCTCCGCAAAATAAAAACCAAGCAATGGGGAGTGGAAATCCCCAGAAAAATGGGCGCCTGCAAATATATATAATTATTAATAAAACGTGAAGAGTTAAAAAAGTTGAACGTTCTGATCTTATCTAGAACGTGAGTCAGTGGGAGAGTTTTGTTTGTCATTAGGTGCGTAAAGTGGATGAATTTAATATAATTACGGCCATGTAATTGGTTTTTGACAGTTGTTGGGTGATGGTTATCAGTTTTAATTAATTATAAATTATAATGCGAAACAAGCTAATGAGCCGCGAGCCACATGCGTGGTTCCCCGTTCACAATATAATTGTCGTGGTCCGACAAGCAACTTTATGTGAATAATAATTTGTTTAATACTCATCCGGTCCTTAATATAAGACCCATTTAATTAATTTGATTAGATTAAGTAAGTTAGGTAAGTTAGTTAATTATAAGAAAAGTGACACATTTTTCCTAAAACACCATAATCATCTTTCTTAATACCCCCTCTCCTTCTTCTACTTGATTATGGTTGAGGGAGTATCCATAGGGGTAATTTAGAGAAAATTGATAAATATAAGAAAGAGGTCTTATATTTAGGACCAAAACCAACACAAGAATTGGGTCCTATATTAAGGACCGGAGGAGTATAATAATTAAAATAAGATAGCAGCAAATGACAATCCAACAACGTTGTTTTTCTTTATTTGCTAACCTCAACGTGTCATGAACACGTGTGTTCTCAGATCCAGATTATCTACTGCTAAACTCTACTATAATGCTGGTTTCAACAAACAAACGAAAAACTCTGCTATAATTTCTGACTTATCCGGTATTGCTCCATGAAAAATTACCCTTAAAATACTCTTACTAATTATACATATTAGTTAAACTATTATTTAATAGTACCTTTAACATGTATAATTATTACAAAGATTATTTTAAAAAAATAGATAAATATGAAAGATAAAATATATTAAGATTTTATATTTAAAAATAAATTAAATATTAAATTAGTTTTTATATTAAAAATATAAGGCAATATAATTGTTGCAACTTTGGATTTTATATTAAAAATATAAAGTAGTACTTTAACACGCCAGGACTTTCGGTCGTATGTCCTTCTGACATAATCTCGTCAAAGTTGTTTGATTACACGTGTAACTTTATATTAAAAAAAATCTATTATTATTAAACTTGTTATGTGGGTAAACTCAATGAAGCTCTTTTCTGCTGGTCAAAAAAAAAAAGAAAAAAGAGGAAGCTCTTTTCTCATTAATTTGATCAAACTCGGTGAACTTATTGTTTTTGCAGGTATGAGGTACCACAATAAAACTCATTAAAGGAAAAATTTAAAAATATAAACTAATACTATCGTCGATTCTTAATATAAAAGTTTATGGAAAGATTATATTTGGTTATAAGTATAGAACCTGAATCAACTTTATCTCCTAAATCTATATAATATTTTATATCTAAAATCCCCTAATTGATTATATATAAGGGTTTCCCACTTCCCACCAAAAGAAATAGTTCCCATTCACATGATTAAGGAGGGTAGTTTAATAAAATCAACAAACATTTGTTATAATTAATCAACCTAGCTAATTTTTTTAATCTCATGATTAATTATCTAGCTCTTATATTAATGATTAAAAGTAATATAAAAAATAAAATATTAATAAGTCATCTTATTTTAAAGTTGTGCGTGTTAGTCCATGGCAATTTGCCATAATAGTAGCACCATGCATTTACTATACTATACTCTAAGGGGTTATTTGAAATAGCTTATAAATAGTTTTTTAATTATAATTTATAGATATAAGGTAAATATATGAAAAAATTTTATATTAACTTCCGTATATTTATAAATACTTTTAATCGTGATTTTAAATGGACTCTTAGAAGAAGTCTTAGACTCAAATATATATGAGACTAATATATTTGTGTGCATGTGTATTTGATTATTTAAGAAAACAAAAAAAGTTGTACATGCTCTTATACGGAGTCGCCATCTTTTTCCTATATATGTTCATCCGTAGTCCAGACCTCAGATTTCGGCGGTTCATCTCCAGCTTGAGAGTGCAGGCAGACAAAGAGAAAGAAAGAAAAAAAAAAAAAAAAAAAAGAAGATGATAATAAGGATGAAACTTTCAAAAAAGGAAAAAGCATTAATACTACTCAGGAATCAAAACAATAGTGAGCTTTTAACAATTACGAGCACTATGAAATTTCAAGTAAAAAAACATAACAGGTTTTTGTCAGCAGTAGGGAACATAATTGTTAAATTTTTTTAGTAACAATAAGAGTGACATGCAATGACAAATTTTGAGGTAATAATTGACAACTGTTAGCTTATAACTGGGATTTATTGACAATTATTTTCTTTTTTTAGACCTCGTATTGCAATTTTCGCTTCAATTTAGAGGAGTGGTTTACTTCTTTAAATAAAGTATTATATATTATATTGTTTAAAGAGGCTTAAAAGGAATCCGGTCAAAAAAAAAAAAAAAGAGGCTTAAAAGGAGTGAAGAGTCTAGCAGTTTTATTTCCCATCACAGACACCAGTGTGCGGAAAGACTAATGAGGATTCTAGAGACACGTTATAAAGTACACATACTGGCCTTGGTCCAGAAACAAAAAAGTACACACTAGCCATTTGGTAAAGAAAAGTTCGAGTTTTTTTATTTTTTATTTTTTATTTTTTATAATGTGTTTTATTGTTGTTCTTTTGTCTTTTTCTCCAATTTTAACCTTCATCAAGTTGATAAGGATAACACTATACATGTTTGTTATATAAATTTATTTTCACCTTTAGCTTACTTAAAAGAACATTTGATGTTCCTAGATAAAATTTTTTTTTAATTTTTTGGTGCTTCATTATGTTTATTAACTTTCAGTATAATGAAATGCATGCAAGTGAGTTTAAGTTTAAAAAAATATATTTCGATTAGTGTTATTTTCCGATTTAAGTTAAAATCACGTATGATGTATTGTTTGCCAAAAAAAAAATCATGTATGATATATTTTTAAGTTTTTTTTATCAGGCTAATGAGGAAAAATCTTAAGATTTGATTATTTGAGTAGTTTACCTTATGAGTTTAGGTTCTCATTATAAATTTAGAAAAGGAGACCAAAAGAGAAACTCCCTCTTGTAACATAGTATTCGATAGGACATGATAATTATTCCATTGGAATTAAGCATAGAAAGGAGCACTTTCATTAAGTGTAGCTAAGAAAATTCCGTATTTCTTAAAAACGATGCGTTTGTAGTGTAAGACTAATTATATCTATTTTTTAACCAGCAATATTTGTATCATTCGTTTGGCTTTTCAACTTTCGTGTTTTAAATGTTTTTATTCCTTCATTCATATTTTATACCGGACACGTAAATTAGTTTCATTAAAGGTCAGTTTGTTTTCCCCGTTTTAGTTCCTACTCCCTTTCTCATTCCTTAATCAAAAACACTTTCACTGCTACTAAATGTGACCTTAAAGTCCTATGCGATTATAAATTGCTTCACAAAAATGTGATATAGAACCTGCTCAAAGATTGTCAGATCACTTTTGCCCTGGTATTTTAAAAAAAAAATCAAGTTAATTAATGGTGTTGTAAGATCTTTTTTTCCCAGTCTAAAATAATACACAATTTGTCTGGGTTATAGCTATGTTGTACATTTAAATATCAGATTATTCCATTAAACACGTAAAAAATTGCAATTAAGTATCAAAACTGGGTATTGGGCTATATTGATCACCAGTTTGTGTGTTACAATTATTTAAATATTAAAGATTATTTACTTTATACAATGTATGATTATTTTGATTACCTTAATCTTTTATATAAGATTATTAATGGCTACAATACGCTTTGTTGTTCTTGCACGGCAAATGAACTATTCTTCAATTTATATTGTCAAACTATTTTTTTTTTCCTCCTGCAATAAAAAGTAAAATAGACATAACCGAACATAAAAAGCAAAATGGCTTTGTTTGGCCAGCAAAAAGCAAATATGAATTTGTCACTTCAATTCTTTCTTCTTTTTTCCTTTGGATGTGACACCAAGCATGTTTTTCTTATACAGTAAGGAATCACACTCTTACATATTTTGACAAATAAAAATATAATAGGCTTGGATTCTTGCATATAATAACAATAATTGCTATAATTTTAGAAAGTGTATCATATATTTATTTTCTGAAATTATAAACTTATTTTGCATAGATATAAACTGGAAAAAAAAATCTTATAACACAGTAAATAGCAACTTTAAGAAGAATCAGAAGTAATTTTGAGAAGTGTCAATAATAATTTTGATACTCTCAAACTTTGTAAGAAACATTTAAATTTCATAATGGTGAACTAGTAATGCATATTTTTAAGATAAATGCATGCTTTTAAGTAATTTAATTTAACATAATTGAAATTTTATTAAAATTTGCATGCTTATTATATTTTTATTAAAAATTAAACAATCTGTTATAAAAATTTTTTTTGACAAGGTTATGAAATTATTACTTACTATAATGTCATTCAATCTAACTTTTATAATTTTTCCCCCATGAACATGAGCCTAATATATTGCATTTAAAAATGTAGATTATAAAATTTGTTATACTTTTCAAAAAGTGCAAGAAAAAGTAAAAATATTAAAAAAATGTCAGTGGTTTTAAATCGCACCCTTTAATTTAATATACGAAATTCGCCACGCGCTCTGTCTGCGAGTGTGTCTACTCTCGAAACGTAACTATATAAGTCAGGTTGGCCCGATGCTTCCACACCCACTAGCCGAGTAAGCACTCAGGGCAGTAGCAGCGTCGTCACTGTGACCGCACTACTGTTCACACTTTATGACACGGCGATTTCACCGCTGTTCTAGTTCTCTTCCACCGCCATACACAGCCACCGACAGTCCGCCACCGTCACGGCCGCCTCCTCCAACGCCAACCTTGACGCCGTTGCTATCTCCGCTGCAGCAGAATCACCATGACAAGCCAGCAATATGCTCAGGTGTTCAATTGGCACTATACAGAGCTGGATAACCATAACCTCGAAGTCCGAAGCAGAAAAGTATTGTTCATCATCTTTCTTTTCTGTTTGATCCTTCTAATTATTCTTCTCTTCCTCTGCGCTCGATGGATCTGCCGGTACCGGGACCACCTTCCGACTACTTTCCACTCTAGTCAGGTGCGGCACGCGGCATCTCCGCCGTCGCAAGGTCTCGACCTTGATTCGATCAAGAAATTGCCGATAATCTTGCACCAGGCGCCGTCGGACTCCCATTGCGCATTGGAGGAAACAGAGTGTTGTATTTGCCTTAGCGTGTTCGAAGATGGCGAGAAATTGAAGGTCTTGCCCGGATGCAATCATTGTTTCCACTGTCAGTGTGTCGATAACTGGCTTATTAATCACTCCAGTTGCCCACTCTGCAGAGCTTCTATCAAAGTTGAAGTTGATTCTTCGTTTCCAGAGATTTTGATTCAGGAACCACCAATTAGAATCGACCTTCAATTCTAGTTATGATCTTCTCTTTTAGTTTTTTCCCCTTTCGGATTTTGTTTACAAGAACAAAATTGCTTCAGCTTGATGCTGTTTTGAATCATGTAGAAAGATTTGGTTAATACTTGATAATTACAAGAAATTAAATGGAATTGTGAATGACTTTTCTGTGGTAAATTAGTTAGCATCCAATTCTCACTAGATTTTTGCTTTTTTTTTAATCTGAGATTGGGCACCTATATTTGTTATCCACAGAATAAACACGTAGGATGGAGACAGTGGAGTTGTTTGTTTGTGAGAACGTTGAAATTTGCTCGTTCCCACGTTCGTTGATGGAGTAATGGGGGGTAATCAAAAGTTGATTATTGCTCTCAGACGCCACTTGTTTAATAAAAGTTGCAAGAGAAGTTGCTCTTCTTAGTCAGCTATGACTCTGTGTGGGTCTGCTTTGAACACACACTGGTCCAGCTTCTGAGCACGCAAATGCAAAGACATTTGGGATGGGTCCCCAGTCACCAAAAGACGAAGGACAACGATACTTCTATATGCGTATTGGTGAGTTTGATTGCTTCTTTCTTTTGCTCGTGTCTCTGAACAAATAGACTAGCACTACTGGTTACTACCACTTTATGTCTCTCACCCTTTTTGAGATAAAAAAGCAGAGCAACTGAATTTGGTTGTAATTTAGCAGTTCTTAGATATGGTAATCAATATGAAAGAGAATTTATCTGCCGGTGCTGGAAAAATTTGACATGGGAATGATCTTTGTTTGATGACCAGAAGAAATGAATGGCAATTTTTGTTAGATGTACAAAGAACTAATGCTGAAGTGAAGAAGGGAAGTGGTGGGTGGTTGGATAATTGGTAATTTGGTATGTGATATGCACAGCTATCTATCTTCATGTTATGGGGGCTTTTATTCATGTGATAGTTTCGTGAGATAACCTAGCCCTGCCTTTCCCTCTTGCTTTTAGCGTATCGATGAAAAATATTCTTTCGGTCCTATTTATAAACACTTTCAATATATTTCATATGGATTAAGAAAAATCTTAAATTTTATTAACTCTCATTTAAAATTCAATAACTTTTCAATTTTATCCATATTTAATATACATCATACCTCATGCAAACAAAGTTAACATAATAATAAATGAATTGTAAAATTGTATATTTATACAAAAAATTTATCTCACCTTATAAACATAAAAAAATGTTTTTTCTCTCTGTCTTATAAATAAGACCAGAAAAATATATAGACTAGTTGGCGTGGATCGCACCATTGTGCTAAAGATGTAGAAAAGACTTTGACTTGGCCTTGAATTCTAGCGCACCATATCTACCAGATGTGGGTCATAGTAAGGGAAACTATATGAAACTTCTTTACTTCTGATAACCTGTTCTTTTCAAGCAATGCCTTTTCTTCTATCTTTTTTCTCCCATGTCCAAACGATTCATACTTAACAATAATACTCCAGATCTTACGTCTCTTTTTATATATAAAAAATAAAAATAATTCTATTCATAAAATGATGATATATATATATATATGTTGTTTTTCATTTATAAAAAAATAAAATACATCTCCGTTATTTGGATGAAAATGCAGGCTCTGTTTGATACGCAAGTGTCAGTTTCAATGAGTTTACAAGGATTTCGCGGATAGGAATGAAGTCACTTTTAGAGATGGAAAGACGCGACATTCTTGAGGGAGGGGAGCTTGGAAGCTAGAAGAAGATGATGCTAAGCCTGAACCCTACACTTTATCCTTCTTCTTTGCTCTCTAAAGGTTGCGTGAATGTGTGTCCTTTACACAGCCATGCATCTTCCTCAGAGTCCGCAGTGGTATCATCCACCATTCGCTGTCCAAGCCTCCTCCTACTCAACTGTTCACACTTCGCCTCATCGTCGGAGGTTACACTTTTTTGTGATGTGAACCAATTGGAACTTTTCCTTGAAAACCCAGAAATTGCTACTTGGTTAGCCAAATACGAAAGCAAAGAAACGAGATTAATCATGTAGAGATAGATAGTTACGATCCTAAACAAATACGTGCTCCTGCATACCCAATAAAAACAATGGCTAAAAATTTTCAAATATAAAATACACAAGGCGATCATGCTCTTGCCACCGAGGCGCTTTTTCCAAAGAATACAAATAAATAAGGCAGAATTATAATCAAATCTCAAAAAAAAAAAAAGTCTCACTAACAATCTAATCAGTCTGTAATGATAAGTTTTAGAGTATAGAATGACAACTTATAAGACTTATTTTACAATTATTTTTCTTCCTTAAAACTTCATTATAATTTTCCTAATAAACAAGCTATTGGCGCTCGAAGAAAAATCAACACTATCTAACTCCTCTCTAGTATGTAGGGGTGTGCATGAGACCCGCATGCCCAATGAGCCTGCCCGATCCCTCAAGAAAAGCGCCCAACCCAGCTCAGTAAAAAGCTGCCCGAACAAAAATGGACATCTTTGGGCCGGGCTGATTCATGGGCAGGGCAGGACCACAGGCAAAGTATGCTGCCCTGCCCATTTAGCCATATCCGAAAAAATATATAATTATATATATAAGATAATATTATTTCAAGTAATTGTCTCTTTTATTTTGGCTAAAAAAATTAGATAAAATTAGAAAAAATGAAAGGAACATAAAAATTATAATTATATAAAAGAGCCAAATATCAAAATGTAAGATTCAATGTGCTAAATTACTCCAAGTCAAATTTCCTTTTTTCTCTTACATCCAATTTTTTGAAACAAAAAAAAAAAAGAAAAATAAAACCACCTTTCAAATTTTGTGCTTTCATATGATTATAAAAATCCGCCAATTATATGAATAAATAAACTAAGAATTGGACTATTGATTTAGCTTAATTATTAAATGTTCTAATTATTAAATATTTTTTTTAGCTCCCATAAGAAATCAAAAGTTGAAGAACAAGACTACGTAAGTCTTATATCTATGAGTGATAGACTCATTCATGATAATTTTTTTTCTTTTCACTTGTCTCAAAACATGATAATTGAATTTTATATATATGATATAGGGCATACTGTCATTAAATTGGGCCAAAAAGCCTGCCCTACCCAGTCTGCCTTTGCCCTGTCCAAAATGGTTAGGACTTCTACTGGGTAGGATGGGACAGTGGGCTGCAAAACGCAGTTCTCTCATCTTTTGTGTTGAACATTGGCAAGGGGCTTGTCCTGCCCATGTAAAGCCCTACCAGTATGTGTGTCCATGAGGTGGCCTTTAATAATAGAGTGGGTTCCCATGGTGACTTGAGAAGTTGAACAGAATTTATTTATCTTTTTGTTTATATCCGAAATGGTTTTAACACAGACTATTATATTACCCTAACACCACTTCACTCTACTCTTATCATTCAAATATAAATTATCCTCAGGTGGCAATAAATTTAATTTTGCTAATATTGTCTTTTCATAATTATTAAATATATAAATATTATGATTATTTTGTCCAACAAAAATTAAAAGGTCATGAACTTAATATATCCATAGGCATGTCGCACTAAATGTGATTAATAGAATTCAACTTTTTTTTTTGCTAAAGTACAGGTTTCTCCTATGAAACAATCCTATTCAAGACTGGATAATAGAATTCAACATTTATATAGGAGAAAAATGAGTTTTACTTCTGGGAAGAAGATGGGTCCATGTGAGGGCCCAGCCCAGTTCTGAGAATGAGCTTATCATCGGCCCGCAGACTATCAATGTAATTCCTAACCTCCGCTGCTATCAAGCGCTTCATCATCCTCACCAAGCCTGCCTGTTCCTCTTCCTTCCGGTTCCCACTCTCACTCCCTTCACCTTCGCCCTTGGCTTTATCTTCATCTTCGTGTTCTTCCTTTTCTTCTTTCACTTTGTTATCGACCTTATCTCCTGGAGGTAACAAACTCAACGATGTCGTTAAACGGCCCACCAGTGGATCCTTATAACTATTGTTTTCCGGCGAAATTCTCCCGAGGCATTGTCGCTTCGATTGCTGCCCCGACTGCCACATGTCCGATGCGTTCGGGGGTTCACAAGGCTCCGGCCGCTTCTTCATTACCATAATAGAGTCCGACTTAGAGGACCCGGACGCACTCGACGTTTCCGCCGCACGGCCGCGGCGCAGGCTGGAGTTCCAGTGGTTCTTGATGGAGTTGTCCGTTCGCCCGGGCAAGAGACGGGCAATGGTAGCCCACTTGTTTCCATGGATGGCGTGAGCCTGGACGATGATGGCGTCTTCCGCGGGAGTGAAAGGGCGGTGCTGTACGCCGGGGCTAAGCTGATTGCACCATCGGAGCCTGCAAGACTTACCGGAGCGTCCGGGTATGCCGATGCTGATGAGAGACCAGTTGCGAGGGCCGTGCTGCTGGACGAGCTTGATGAGAGTGGCATCTTCTTGGGGGCTCCAAGAGCCTTTCACCCGATCGGAAGCGACGTTGTTTGCTGTGAGACCCATTATAGGCCCCCGAAGCTGTTTGAGAAAGTGCGAGAGAGACAGGGTATTATAACTGTGGTGGGGATGAGTAACGGCAATGAAGGGGATATGCGAGGAGGAGGAGAGTTGTTGAGATGAACCGTAAATCGAGTCTCGTCAAGTTCCAACTTCCAACGCATTTGTTTCTGTTCCTCAACTTCTTCCCTGTCTTCTGTGGGTTTTATATATATTAGCATTTAATTCGAGGGTTTAAGAAGCAGAAATGGAAGTTATAACTTCTCGCTCTTTAGTTACCGATTCAGCCAACGGTTTTCCCTAAAATATGTCCAAGGAAGTGGGCTGATTTTGTAGTTGTTCTCTTGTATACGGTATTTTGCATCTTCTTTATTAATGAATTTCGGTGCTTTACATATTAGTCAAACTAGATTGTGCACTGGAGGGAATTGGGAGAAAAATTGAGTGCAATTTATTTTTTTATTAATAATCTTCTTGCCTTTTTTTTTTTTGAGTTTTGGTCTTTTTTTTCCTTAAATGAAATGGATAATTCTCACTGCAAAATAAACTATACAAAGTCAGGCAATATGGATTTACATTGGGTGCTTATCAGTTTTGATGAGCACCCGATGCTCATCGGATTTGAACCGTCTAGATCGGATCTAGACCGTTCAGATTTAATTTAATTTTTAATTTTTAAAAATAATTATTTTAATAGGTATAGGGTAAAAAATAAAGATAATCTCTTAACTATTATTTTTAAAAATATAATTTTTTCTGTTTTAAATTTTAAAAATATTAAGTTTGAACCATCTATATTAGATCTGGACAGTTCAGATTGCTATCAGGTGATGAGCACTGGATGCTGATCACTTGATGAGCACCAAATGCGGACCCCAGGCGATATACAAGCAACAGATATATAATTAGTTTTGGTCTTTAAAATTTGAAATCGATATTTTTTATCTTTAAAATCTGTCTTTCTTTTGGTTCTTAAAATAATGAATAAAATAAAAATGGGGTCAAATTTGAAGAATTTAAATTACTTATTTTAATTTTAGGGAATAATAATGGTATTAGCTTGTTATTTTTATAAATTAGATAACACATATACATTGAGTGATGATATTAATGGGTTCAGTAGATGGTGTGAAGGGATTAGTTGAGCCGTTGAGGTGACGAGGGATGCGTTAAAAGAGAGTTGAAGGAAGTTAGGCGAAGGGCGAGTGGATGGGAACGGAATAGTAACTGTCAGTTGTTATTACAGTTAGACATGCGTATCATGCTTACATTAACAAAGGTAACATAATAGTAGCATGTTATTATTAATAATTTTGGTTCGTTATGCCGCACATATGTTTAGTTATGTACTTGATCTTTATTATATATCACTTGTAGAATATTTAATAATTATTTTTTAATTTTATCTTTATTTAATTATCATTAGAAAGAGAAAAAAAGAAGCCAGGTGTGAGAATGATTTATAAATATTGATAGAGAAATTTTTTTTAAAAAAAATTATCAATTCAATCCATTGCTTAGTGTGCGTGTGTATGTATAGATGTTGAAGAACATGTTCGCAAAAAAAAAAAAAGAAAAGAAAAACATATTGAAGAACAATGTGTTCTCATACATTTGAGTGAGTCCGCCATTTCTTCTGGCATCAAATGTCCATGCAAGCATTCTTTTTTTCTTGATACACAAGAGAGTCCATGCAAGCATTCTTACAGAGATATCCTAGCATTTTACGGATTAAACAATAACAGAGATATGCGCTCCCATATACTATTGCATCTATAAGACTATAACTGCATCATAAATAAATATATATATATATTACAAATTAAAAATATACTCGAATATAATGCTGTATATGATAATGCAACTTCAATAACTTTTGCTCTACACACCATACAAAAACTTCAATTAAGCAACCAATTCCTAATTTAGTATTTTAGAGATCAACATATGAATATGTGTGTAATTTGCAATGTAAGATAGATAATACTCCTCATTCTCTAAATATAAAATCCATTTAGTAATATAATTTATATTATAAAATGAATTTTATATTTAAAATCGAAGGAGTATATAAATTTCCCGTAGCAGCAATAACATAGTTAATTAAGGTAATTAAGGGTGAGCAAAAACTGGAATGGACTAAGGGTCACAGAATAGGTGTTACCCTTGAAATACACGCCCAGTACCACCCCCCATGACCCGGACCACCCCCAATGCGAAAGCCCAACCTGACCCGATCCCCCGGCCCTGGTTTGCTGGACGTACCGGGTCGCCCCATAGGACGGCTTTATCTCAATGCCATTAATTTTGGTTTTAATTGAAAAAGCTAAGGGGTGGTGAATATTAGGGACCATACAATGCAATAGAATGCACAACCTTATCACTTCCTCTCTCATATTATTGATCATCGCTTCATCATTTCTAAAAGTCAAACGTTGTATCATGTTACCCCAGAAGCTGTCTCCCCGTTCCATTCAATTAAATACCAACAAACAACCCCTACTTTCCTCCTCGACCACCCACTTCACTCTTATTATTACTACTACCTCCGTATCCTAATTATAAAAACTAGTTAACTAATTTGAGAGATTAAAAAAAAAATTAAATTAGTTATTTGTAATAAATATATGTTGTCTTTTCTAAAATATCTTTACTAGTTAAGTGTATTGGCTATAACTACTATTGTTAGGAGGACTATCTTGAAAAAACATAAATATGAGAGACAAAGTGGATTGGGGTCTTATATTTAGGATCAAAATAAAAACCAAATAAGGTCTTATATTAAGGACCGGAAGTAGTATTATTTATTCCCTCTATGTAAGTTTTTTTTCCCTTAAAAAAATTAATTTTTTAATTTATAGAAGACATTAATTAATGATTGGATTAAAATTGTTAATATCAATTTTTATTTTCACTATCATTCATTTTAGCAGTTTTACTATGTTAATTATCCTATTCTTCGTTATCTCTCTTATACATCTGTCACTCCATAAATAAAAGTATTTTTTAGAGATAAGTTGTATTTTTTATATATTCAATATAATCTTTAATAAATGTTAGCAACTTTTTTCATTTCTGTAATTTGATTATTTATATTTTATAAAAACAACATGGGAGTATTTTAAAACCAAGTTAGATTTTGACTAATACACAGATCAAGACAATTGTAAGTGAGAATACCATTTTCAAAGGCCTCTTCTCTTGTACGTGTATACGAACCGATCGAAACCAAGTTATTATTTGTATTAAGAACTTATATCTATTGTAAGAGTAACAGTTTTAGTTTTATATGTGATTTAAAAAATATTCAACTTCTAGTTACTAAGCTAATGGAATAAAAAGCAAAGCTTTCTTTAAAAAAACAAAAAAAAGATTAGCGGGGATTTTTCTTTTCTTACTTTCACTCAATTTTGCTTTATCGTCCTAGATCTTTCATCATGAAAGTGCCTCTCTCTCTCTCTCTCTCTCTCTAAATTCTCTCAAGTTTATCTGGGAAGCATCAAGTGGCCGCAAGCACTGAACTTTCTTTTTATGTTTTGTCTTTTGCCCCACTAAAAATATAATCTCATCGATTTTTTCTCTCAATATAATCTCCTCTATTTAACTTTGCCTTAATCGGTGGTACGCCAAAATTATTGGAAAAAGTTTGATCCTCTGTCCTTGATAACTTTTATCAGCACATTAGAACTCCAACCCCACCGATATGTGATATGTCCATATTAACTATTAAAGCGTGATCTTTACTTTTTTAACGATAAATATTAACAAATCTACTTCGATTTGGTCTAATCATATTCATATGAATACCCCATGTTAGAGAATCTCTTTATAAGATCATCTATATGAGGGGAAAAAACCCCTCAAGAAAGTTCCGAAAAGAATCTAATAAATACTAGAAATAAAAAGATAAATTATTTTGTTTAAATTACACCAATCTTCTTCCTTTTTTTTTTATATAAAATATACCCAGATCACTTTTCAAATTATAAGATAATCAGAATATTAACTGCAATTCAAGAAAAAAAAAATTCCTGAGCATTCTATTTTAATTTTTGTTTAGAATAATAACTTTAATACAGTGGTTATTTTGTATAGAAGTACTATACATTGAATATTTTTTCATGTTATATAAGTAATACATACGAAGCCTTTTCCATAAAGTAAAAGTAGAATTGGAACTCACGTAGAAGAGGTTAATTCCACACATCCTTTTTTTATATAATTTAAGCAAGGAATGAAGCGTTATTAATCTTAAAAGAAAAAAAAAACTATATATATGTGATAAATATTGCCAAAAAAAAAAAAGCAACACCCAAATAGATTTGCCCTCAGAAAAATAATAAAGTATCAGTGGAGGCATGGCGAAGGCAAGAAGAACCTCTGCCTCTTACTTCTTGCAGGACAAGCAGAAGCCATTGATGAGGATGAAGCAGCAATCTTAGTGACGGCAGATTTAAGAGACTGCTTCAGAGTGGCCACACAAACATTATCGTCACTGTCCTTAGAACACAGTACCAATACGCTTTTGATTCTGCCTCCCACGCTTGCTATTTCAGCTTTCACTGCTGTGAGCCTCAGGCCTTTGAGAACTTTGATGAGTTCTGAGAACAGTTCTGGTCGATCCTCACAGCAAACTGAAGCTCTGATCATTATGTTGTTGTTTCCTTCCACTTTGTAATTCACATTGGTATTGTTGTTGTTGATGATGGAACTTGAGCTTTCGTCTTGGTCTATTGAAACTTCGTCGATCTCTGTAGGGACTGTGAAGGATGTGCCTATATCCATGGCTTTTCGTTTCAGATCCTTCACATGCTCTATAACACTCCCCAGTAATGCTGCCTTGTCCATCTGCAACCACATCCATTCATTATTGTTCGCGAAGCTGTCAGTTATGGCCCATCAATAACATTTATGAAATCAATTCTGTTAATTAAAATCACTCGTCAGACTCAACCATGTTCATCCATTTGATATAATTTGAACAATTCTTAAGATTCTTGTAACTTACAGGAAGATAATGAGTAGCCATCAAATTTGATGGTGTAAGTAAATTACTCAAACTAAAACAAGATTTCAATTATTAACCCTAAGATTTCTTTTCATTGTGACCAAAGTTAAACTTCTGTCACTTGTAAATCCCATTCATCAACTGTTTATACAAGGAACAAATTAAATCTAAACTTGAGATGATCGTACATATAGACTGAAACTGCTTTGCCACCCATGAAAATGTCAAGAGCTTGAAGCGGGTGGAATCTATGGCATAGTTGGAACCTTGAACAGTATACTGGAAGAAGTATGAGAATTATGATTAGATGTTTGTGATGTTACCTTATCAGACTTGGGGATGAGTTTTCTGAGAGTGGCAAGCTGTGCATTGATCCTGTCCCTACGGCGTTTCTCAGCTTGGCTATGGCTCTTGGAGGCACTGGAAGCTTTATCTTCTGCAGGCCATGAATGAGGGAGATCACAGAACTGAACAGAGCATGAATCAGAGATGTGATGAGGCAACAATGGAGTCTGCGCTGAAAAAGGAGAAGGACCAGCACTGTTTGAGCCCTGCACAGGCCACCAGCTACTAGAACCAGAACTTGAATAGTAGAAATTTTCCATTCTCACAATACAAATAACCAATTCATTCTAAACCCCTTATCTCTCTCTCACTCACTGGCTTTCTTTGGCTCTTTATTACTATCTTTCTTCATCTTCCATCACCAGCTAGCTACACACTGTTTCCTGCACTAATAATGGCTCATTTTCTCCTTATCTTGATGGCGATTGGTGTGATATGCAGTAACCTTTTATTGGTCAAATTGAAAATCTTTTTTGTCTGTTTCTGCCTGTCACCTCAACCTGAATTCTTTTTTTTCTTCTTTTTCCTTGGAGATAAATCTAACAGATTTGGACCTGTGACGAATCTGAGTTTAAGGAAGAGGGGGAAGAAAGAGAGAGGGAAAAGAAAAAAGAAAAAAAGGAAGGACTAACAGTAACATATCAATTATTAATTAGTCTCCATGCTGACTAAGAACTCTGGACTAGAATTCCATTATATCGAGGAAATCTTGAGCAAACGAACAAACCCAGTTTAAGATGTTATTGATTGATGCTTAACACACTGAATTATCTTATTTGCGTAATTATGTGATATCATTAGAAGCAGAGAAGGCGGTTAGTGGACACAGTTGATTAAGGAATCACTACGTACTGAAGCTTCGTCATAGCCTGACATAGTAACAGTAGAGAAGATTTGGCACATGATTACTATTTTGAACGATGCAAAAAGGTATCATATCTATGAAGGTGGAGCATAACACAGATCCCAATCGACTTTTATAGTACTTATCATTTTTCTGCTTTTCCATGAAGGAATCAACAGGTAAGGTTATTACACAAGCCTTGAAGTTGAAGAGAGAGAGGTTTTGAGGACTCAAATGAAAGAGTTGTTTTTGCTTATGAAGAGGAAGCCAGACCAGAAAATGACACAGATGGATACAAGACCAAATAAAGAAATCCCAAAAGTGAAGTTATATTCATTGAACCGAAGAAAGGCATTAATAATAATTTGAAAGGTGAAAGGTAGGTTGGTTGCATGGTCTGGTTTGCATCATGAATCTGATTGAAAGGTGAAAGAAAGAGAGGAGGAAAGTGGGACTCACAGGTTAAAAAAGAGAGAGGGTGGGTTGAGAAGCAAAGAAGGAAGGATCAATAAGAATGAAAGGGTAGGGCCATATTCTCTCCCCTCTCGCATTTTGTAGCACATAATAAAAGATTGACACGACTTCCGATCAACCACTCTCTCTCTCTCTCTCTGCTGTCTGTGAGGTGAGCCCTCCATTTCTTACAATTTCTGTGGTTCCACATTCATTCCGTATGTTATTTTGCATTTCCCTTCTTTCTCTTCATTCATTTTTGTCTGATTGAAATCTCTATTACCAGGGCCCCATTTCCTCTCCATATATCTGTGTGTGTGTGTGTGTGTGTGTGTGTGTGTTGTGTTTACTTATGTGCATGCACAGTCGGCAAGTGAGGCTTCATGATAAAAATATGAGAAACCAGACTTGATCATTAAGATGCTGCTGCTAGCCTAGCTATGTGCTCCGGGCCCCATTACTTTGTGTAGATATAAAGTTGGTAATAAATAGATATGTAATTACTTTAGGGATAAGTTTTATTGATATGTTGCGGTATTAATCTTTGGGAATTTTTTTTTTTGCCGTTAATATAGTCTATGAAAATTTATTACTATATCAGTTTTAGCTCTTGATGAAATAGGGTCAAAACGAAAGTATATTTCTGGTAGAGCAATATGGCAGGTGAGGTGAGGTTCAGAGGAAAAAATAACCTATTGATAAATATGAGAATGTATGGTATATAATGATGCAATAGTAATAAATGTACCAAATAAACTTAGGAGGCAGAAAAATAGAGAGGGGTCACAATAGGTCCAATTATTGTTCATATGATATATCCCTCATTACTCTCAAAGTGGGGCAAAGAGAAACAAAGTTGATTGAAACGTGAGAATAACAAGCGAAAATTGTATATAACATTTTGGTTTGTTCTCTTATACAGCAAGCCACAAAAAAAAAAAAAAAAGGGTAACCTACCATTTACCATAACCGGTTCAATTTAGCAAAATGGTACACAATCTTCTCTGCTTGGTCTTGTCATGCACTTGTACCAATAATCATAATCAGTCCAACTAAACCTAAATTTATTATCCAAACTAATTAAACATGTTCATCAGTTTGAGATGTGCAAGTTTGAAGAGTGATTCATATTATCTATTATTTTTTATTATGATATGATTCGTGAGTACTACAGCTTGACTTTAGATGCTTTAATTGTCTTCAGTTCGCTGCATTCGTAAAAAATTTACAAAAATGATGAAGAGATTTTTGTTCCTCTAACGTGCGGCTAGGTTTCATAATTTTATACAGATTATATGTTTTTTTTCGCCCGCATCGAACCCTGGTCTTCCTGTGACAGCTAATTCATTCAGTCCACTTTTAGAAGATTAATCACTTCATAAATTTTGAGGAATTCCCTTTTCAAGTCGTTTGTAGAAAAAACAAGAAAGTAATTATAGGAGAATTCTTGAATACTTTACAATAAAATATCTCTTTTTCGATAATATTGTTCTATTCATATGGATAAATAACTACGGAAAGGAAAGAAAGGTCTAGGCAAGCATTATGATTGAAAATATCTAGATATATTATATATATGGCATTTGAAGACCAGGCTAATATTTGATCACTCACTTGTACATCCCTGCTTGAAGTAAATCTTAACCCTACTTCCTAAGAGATAAGTGTCAAGCGCCTATAATCAGAAAACTGGTCTCAGTTTCTCACTTCACTTAATCAGGCCATGAAGGAGCCGAAGCTTGTCCAACTTCTCTCTGTTTGATGGATTGTTTCCACCTCCTCATCTCAATACTCATTAAAATGGATGGCACCAACTTTCCAGACGATGAAAGTCGTTGCAAACATCAAAGTGCTGATAAAAACAAATGAAAAGACAATGAGAAACAGATCAAAACCCCCAGGAAATTGGAAGTTAAATCCTGGTTTGGACACCCCCCTATTGCTGTCATCAAATAAATTTGTAGGCGCTTCTGGAAGCCTTGATCTTTTCTTCCCACGATCACTCTCTTTCAAAGCATCCAGCACCCTACTTCCCATGTCTGATTTATTAGAAGATTCTTTTGATTCTGTGTACCTACTTAGGACTCGAGCTGCCCTAAGCCTCTCTCTTGCAGTTAAAGGAGATTTTTTGGTTGTAGATTGAGAGTTAGGAGATGCTGCCGATGAATTGGAAACCTCCGCTGTTTGAGATTTTGATTCAGGATTAGCATTAGAACTACCTTGGAACTGGACATTTTCTGCAGCAGGGTTTATGGATGGTGACTCATCATCAGCTGTTGATCTTTCAGCATCGCCAGAAGAATTTTTGCCATCGAGGTCTGCTGCAAGCTGATCACTATCTGCAACTGAAAGACAGGTGCCAGGTCGTTTTTCCTTAGCTTGCATTCTTCTTGCTGGTGTCACGAAGAATGGTGTGAACTTAGTGGCCTTTGGAAGTGAAGCTCCAACAGAGTATCTTGAGGCATCCTGGTACTTGGGCTGCAGCTTCTGATAGAAAATGAAAGACATGTGTAGGCACTAGAAAAAGAAAATGACAATTTCTAAAAGCCTAAAACCATAACTAAGTTGCAATAAAGCGATTGATGACAAACATAGAGAATGACCATTGAGAATCAATCATATTATTTCTCAGTGCTTTTTAATTCTCTAGGTATAACCTCATTTGGAGCATCAAGATTCAATTCAATAGTACAAAACCCGTTTGTATCATCAAACAGCTCCCTAAACCCCAAAAAATCATTATATGCCATGCTGTCATTAGAGGGCTACAATCAATGGTTCACGCTTGATACAACACAAAGTAGGCTAAGTATACTTACCCTAAGGGGATTCAGAAGCTATCAGCACAAGAAATTGCGGTGGATCAATACTTTATGAAGTGTTTTGTCTAACCCATACTCGTACTCCGTACTCTGATGTAAAGCGAAAACCTTAAAATATATTCCTACATTTATCTCCATGAGAACCCTAATCTTGCCATCTAATTAAAGTTCTGAACACCTTAAACCGAACCTTAAATTCATGTTCTCTGTCTAGCCTCTATCAGTTAGTCTTTCCTAGTGCCTGGCCAAAACCTCAACGCACTCTAGATTAGCCTAAAAACAAAAGCTTTGGATTTCCATATTGTTTGCCACAGATACTGAAAGCAGGTTGGTGAGACTTCTCAAAGCAGGTCATTTAAAGAGTTAGGCAATAGCAATTGGACATCTAAAATTCGACACTAAAATAAGCCCTTTCCCTCTTCCACCACAAGAACCTGTGCATTTTTTCCTGTTTCTTTTGACAAATTTTCCCTCCATGAAACAAGGGGCTACATTTTCATAGGAGTTTCAGACTCGCAATAAACTTCGGTGCAAAAGAGTACATGATGCCCGCAGTAGATAGTTGGCATGATACAATAATTCTTAGTTGGCCTAAGCCAAGCAAGGATTGATTAGATTTTGGTCATTTACCCGTTCAACTTAAAAACATTGACCAAAACAGTTAAATTTCTTCTGGCAGAATCCAACCAACTAACCAGAGTAATTGGCGGAAGACCACAAAACAACTAAGAATAATAGAAAAGTGACTGAAAAGTTGAAATGTTAAAATCACAAATGAATTCGTTTGCTTGGAAAACATAACAATTATTTCTGAACAAAAAAGGCCCAATGTCGAAATAGTAATATCAATTTGGTGCCGCTCCCTTTTACAAATAATTTCACAACTTCTGTCTCATTTATGAAGATTTATCATTTCCACATCTATTAAAAAGGTTCCAAAAAACTGCATTTTGTTCGAATTTCAACATAACTGTTCGAGAACACCACTTACAGACCCGATCGCTTCACCTGCAATTACTTTTTTCACTTAAAAATGACGTCTGGAATATTGTTGCCGCAATACCATTTACTTAGGCGAAAAAGCTTGAACGAGGACAGAAATCAACTAAATATATTTAAAATTTAGATAAACTTGCAATTGCTCCAAAGATATATGGAGAATATCAACCTATCAGTGGCGTAGAATAAACTGTAGCCAGAACCTTCAATTAGATTTTATAGTAGCCGAATGACAGAAAGAATAGAAGTTCATAAATACCACCAACCCCTTCTATTTCTGGAAATGATTTACAGTCACAAATGCCAAGAGAATGATAAGGTGATTAACAGTTTTCAGTAAGCTGGAACAAGAGGGTGATCGGCAGGGAAGATAGCTTTCAGTTTCAGCAAATTACAACGGAGAACCAAATAGGAAAGCTCTTAAATTAAAACCAATAGTGACGTAAGAGGCCGAGAAAAACATACCGTTGAGTTGAAACTCATGACTGAATTTAAAGAAATTGCCATCTTCCGGTCGTTCAAAACCCAACAATGGATGGAAAGAAAGAGTGGTCTTCCTGAGTTCCTGCTAACGCTATATTCGTTTATCGATGGTCTGAAATTGCTGGTGCCACGCACCGTGTAGCGCGTGCGTTCGCATTCTGTTTCGGTTGATATGTCACTGGGGCCTTTTTTTCCAATAACAAAGGGATTAGAGTCTGAAAGCTTACAAGGCCTCAGGCCTATTTCTTTCTTACCTGGGCCTCAGACCTCAGCCCGTTAAAAACTCAAAATATCGCTCAGCCTTGTGCGTTCTTCCTTTTGTTTTTCGCTTTTGACCCCAGACTTCATTTTGTGTTTTCAGTGAAATTTATTTAAAAAGAGACATAGAAAGCTTAGGCCAGTAAACAAGCAAAAGAAAAGCTGATATCCTGCGTTAATGGGTCGTAGTTTGTCACCGGTTAGGCTTTTTTTTTGTTGAGTAAATCTGAAACTTCACAAGCGAGGAATATCAATACAAACGAATAAAGGGAAAAGCCTAATCAACTGGAATTGAGTCTAGCGGAAAGGCTAGTCTTTTATGACATGCCAAATTAAAGCTTGAATCATCATTAGAAGAAGTGCCTAAATTTAGTGCCGGATAATATCTCTTATAAGATCTACCCTCTAGAGGAGGTGTAAACAAGCTTAACCATAGTTAGGCGAATTTGGAAATCTGAAATGAACTAAATGTTCCATATTAAGTTATCAACAATACTATTTTTGTTTGACCCAAAAAAACAATACTACTTTATTTTTTAAAGATATTTATAAAATCAATTGTAACAATCGCATTTCAAAAAATTGAAAAATTAAGATAAGTTACAATTCCAATCATTATATGTAAAATAGAATTAAAAACGATATTAAATTAATATTTACCCCATACTACATGCAACTTTTTAAAAGTTCATATATTTTTATCTATACATCATTATAAAATATGTGAAAATCAAATTATTCATAAGCAATGGATAATACCAGCTATCATGGTAAAACCCATTGTAGCGGAACCTTTACCATTGACTGTTCAGGTAGATGCTGCTAAATTATCTCCAACTGGAGCCTGACAATTTGTTTTTCTGCGACAAACGTCCATTGTAGGTTTAATAATGGGCTCCTCGGTCTAAATTTTTGATGGCACCTCGGAGCTTGACGGCACTCGTTTACACTTCACAAGTAGTAGTGATGACGAAAGCGGCTAACAACTGGTCCAGATATAATAGCGTGGGCAAATAACAATACCTTTGCCCAAGTATTTGGAACACCCCAAAATTACTTTGAAGTATTTTTTTGATAAATTCATACAATTTCATTCATATATTCATTTTGTATACTGTAAAATTACTTTTAAAATGACTGGCTGCATGACACCAAGATGCTAGGTGCTGAGAGACAGAATTGCGTGCATAAAGCCATTTCAAGTTAAGTCCAAATACTAAAATTGAGGAACTCCTTGTAACAACTTATTTTGACAAAAATGAACGAATTGCACGCATGCTTCTCCTTCAACATGCTCAAACAGTGCCACTTGAATTCAAGTCGCAACTCAATGAAAAGATGCATCCAACAAACAATATCTGAACAAGCTTTATTTATGCAGCATCCATAACAAGGAAAGCTGAAATAATAATCTGCAGATCATACATGCATATCAATTATCAAGCTAGCTATTGAAGTCGACGTGCTTTGTATTATACTTGAGACCAATTCATTGAATACAAGACAAAAGGGTACATTAAAGAAATTCTAGGCTAACTCGTATGGCAGCCCAAAAAAACGAAAAGCCTCGACTACAAAAATATCACAAGACGCACAACCCTATCCCCATGCCACAAAACCCCCCAAGAAAAACATGAAACTATCGTAACTAGAATGTCCACGTCCATCAGAAACCAGGAAAGCATGCTGTAGCCTGCATCAAAGTCCCATAGGAATTATGCTTTTCTTTCTGCAGACAAGTCCCACAAGAATCCCATGTGGAAATCAAGCTGCCTAGTTGCTTGTGCAATAGGTTAATTGCTCCCATATCAGTAGCTGCTGCCCATGGGTGGCATGCCAAAAGGTGGCATCGGAGGCATCCCCATTCCACCCATAGGTGGAGGAGGAGGCGGAGGAGCAAAACCTCCTCCCATTCCTGGCCCTCCCCCCATTCCTGGCATTGGGGGTGCAGGCAACGCAAGTGGTAACAACTGAGCATACATGTTCTGCAACAGAAAACACACCACATTGAATCAGCATTAACCTAATGTCCTATCTGATGCGAAATGGCATGCGACAAGAATAGAAATTATCAGTAGCAAGATATTCTCGCTTCTGAGGAGTCAAATTGCAGAAACGTGCAAGTCAGAAAGTTCAACACAACTATTCAGCTGGCAACTGGCAATTGCCAAGGTGATTACCTGTTGTGCGATTACTTCCTTTTCCTCCTTCTCTTTAGCCTTCACTTCATTTTGCGTTTCAATTTTGTGCTTCACCAGTTCATCAACTTTACCAGTGTACTCACGTATGAACTACAAGAAGAAAGAAGATATTGTGTGAACAGATGCTGCCCAGATATTGATGGAGAGAAACGCAAACCATTGCATGAAAAGCTGAGGAAAATACATGACTTATCCCATGTTTTCTATGATATCCCAGGCAAAGGCACAAGTGAAGCACATGAAATAAACCATATAATTTGCATTATGCATAAGACAAGCATCACTCCATTGCAAAAGTGCTGCCTATTATCAGCCCATTTTTCAATTAACTAACATGCATCAGACGCTAGAAAAATCACTTTGTGATAATTCATGGAAAAGTAGTTCAAAGCTACTGTTTGAAATAGTTACTAGTCAATACTACTTCCGGTCCTTAATATAAGAATTAGTTAGATATTCAATTTGGTTCTAAATATAAAAACCCAATCCACTTTGTCTTTAATTTTTATCCATTTTGCCCCTAAGTAATCCCTATAGTGACATGTTAAGGAGTTTTTTTATGAAAGTATTTTAATGCGCATAATTGATAAAGACATTTTAGGAAAAACAACATCCATTTATTACAAATAACTAATTTAACTAATTTTTTTAATATTCGCAAATTAGTTATCTAGCTCTTATACTAATGATTGAAGGTAGTACAAGAGATGTCAGTTTTTGTAGACACTGGAGTTCACTCCCTATGAACTAAGGCTTTATTAACAGGCAGCACTACTTTTGGGACACCAAATAGGCGAAGGGGCCAGAGGGAACCATCCTGTTTGTATCTGTCAGTCTGAGGCCTAATATTACAACATAAAAGAACATAAAGGTCATAAATTCTTTGATACAAGGAAACAGTTACCAGAGAGAAAACAAACCTGTAAGAGATATGGGAAGGCAAAATCAATCATATTGTTCATCCAAGCAAGTTCAAGAGCTATGTCTGCCCGGATTAAATCATAACAAACAAAGAGGCATGAGGCAAAGCATTCCTTCTTTCCCTGCATGAGCATAGGAAAAGAACTGTAAGAATATATTGACGCCATGCAACCTATATCAACATCAATCATAATGAAAGTGGATCATTGACTACGAAAGTTAAATAATGATCTCTTATAGAACTGAGAATAAGACTCCCAACAAATATACGTGTGCGCGTGCGCTTGACAAAGATGACAAAAATAACAACAGCTGCTAACAAATTTTCCATTCAACCAATAATCGCACATTAGTACGAGAAACACCACAACCAGCAATATGGATATTTAATTGCTACTAGAAAAAACAAGCAGAAGAAGAATGGATCAGTCTAGTTATGTGTGTAAACACATGCACACACAAAGGCTTGGATTCTTTTAGCCATTAAGTGAATTGTGTTCCACTGAAGCATCTATAACAGAGCAATATAGTCTACCCTAAATAAAATAATATCGCTCAGATGTTTTATTTTGGGTTCCCTCTAGGACCAGATTGAAAGTGAATGTAAAATTATGATGTATAGAACTCTGTATGGTACCTGTTCAATGAAATATACAAGCAACTCCTCAGCAAGCTCACGGTCACCAGATTGTGAGGCTGTCTCCATGGCATCTTTGTAAAGGTTATCCTTCTTTGACAAGGCAATTGACTGCTTCCACCGGCCTGCCTTCTTGTAAATATAAGCAGCAACACGTCTCATCTCAAGAAGTTCATGCTTTTCAATCTGCATGCATAAAATAATCTGTTAGGTTTCTGCAATTTGAAACTAGGAAATGGTTCCCATGTATCAGAAGTGCAGCTCACCTTCTGTGCAAGGCCTATTTGATCAAAGTTATCATGCAAATCAATTGATTCACGCAATCTATCATAGTCTTCCTCCTCAACATAGATCTCATTCAATGCTTCATTAACAGCAGAGACATTGTTGCTCTGAACAGCAACCATGTATGGCTTCACAAGACGCAGGTGACCAGCCTAAAGTACATTGTGGTATAACATTTGTTAGAGGCAAAACCTGAGAAATTGTTATAAACTGAGATAAAGTGGAATATCTGCCAGTATTTATGCTACCTTTCGCATTATGTCAACAACACGTGCATGGTCCACACGAAGTGCAAGGACATTCAGGACATCATTAATGAGATCAGGATGCTCTTGCAAATAGAAGTGAACAGCCTTATAATATAACTCAACATTAGCAACTTTGACGACAACATCTTTGAACTGCATGTGATCCCATGCTTCAGGAGAATGGTTCATGATGGTAGTTGCAGCATTATCAAATTCATCATATTGAATATACAAATATGTGAGTTCCTTCCAGTGCTGTTGTTCATCACAAGCTCTGATGAGTTTTGGAATATTGAGGCGTGTTGAGAAGAGTTTGATGTGCTCCATAAGTTTCTCGGGACGATATCTAGCATATAGAACTCCCAACTCAGTGAAGATGCCCATATGTGCCCGTTCTAATCCTAAACCGCTCTCCATGAGAGAAATGAGCTCATTGAAGTAGCCTCTATTTTGGTAATATTCACTGACCTCTTCCAAGTCATCCACCTAAAGAGTCACAACAAAAAATTGAAATTATGAATGGAACAGAATCTTACAACACTAATTACAGGGATGAAGTCCTAGATAGAGCTCAAACTATATAGGCAGATTAGCCTTCCAGTCATTTCTGGTTCACAACTTAAATTTAGAAATATTATTTTGCCATTATATTCTGAAGGTTCAGATTGCTACTGGTACAAATGAGATAAAAACTGAATTTGAGACAAGCCTCCCTAGTTCATGAGAACATAATGTAAATAGACATCAAGAGTTAACCTGAATAATAATGTTGAGCCCACATATTTGAGCCAAACGAAACTCCTCAGCATCAACACAAGCAAAGCAAACTTCCTTCCATGTTTTTGCACTGTTTGCTTTCCTTGCTGCATCAACAGCACCTTGGAATTGTTTCAACTTCACTAGCGTGACAGCCAACTTGGCCCAGTTAGATATAAAAGCAAATATGATTTTTGCAGCCTCATATAAGGCTTCATCATACAACCGGTCACCAACATTTTGAAGATTAGCCACATTTGGCATAAGGATGAACTCCTCAATATCACTGAGCCTATCAATCTTTGCATATGCATAAATGAGCTCACTGTCTACCTTGGGTTCTTTCACCTTTTGCCTTACCATAAGCAAGTACCTCACCAAGTCATGGTAAACATTGCCATCTTCAGCAGCACGAATAACATCCAGAAATTGTGTGGCATCATCTGCTCGAATAAATGACTCAATTGCATCGCTGACAAGCCCTTCCCTGAGTTGAGCCTTAGCCACTTGGCTCCAGACAGCATCTTCTTCAACTCGGAAAGCAAACTCCACAGCTCTATCAATGCTACGAATATTATCTAACAAGACATTGACTGCCTGGACATTCAAGTTGAACTTCTTAAATATTGCAAAAGCTTCCTCATACAACTGAGCTTCTACAGCCATTTCTCCAACCGCAGGCCCATCAAAGTTATCCAGTCTGTTTATGTAGTCCATGACTCTGGACGGATCAGCCTTTATGGCAGTCAAAATAAGAAGATTTTGCAAGTTGAAGTTTCCACTGAATGCAGAATTCTGAAGCACAATCTTCTCAAGAAGTTCAATCAACTCATGCGGCAAATCAGCTGTCATGAAAGCCTTCACAGCTGCAGAAACTTGTTCAGGACTCTTACTTTCAGGCAAAGCAGTGGACACAACCTGATCAATAAGTTGCCTCCTATAGGCATTGTCAGGGTTAAGAACTTTCTCCCAAAGATCAGGCTCCATCCTCTCAACCACATATCTGTCATAACAACATAAGCATGTAAGCACCAATGCAGAGAACAATGAGCAAGAGAGACTACATACAAGTAACAAACCTGGCTTGTAGTTTGAACAAGGAATTTTTATTTGTGACATTGATAAGTTCATCATCACATTGTCCTCTCCGGTAAGCCACAACTGCTAAGGTAGGATCACGCTTCTCACAATATTTACCCACGACTCGAGAATCATAGTATGGATTGGTGGTTAGAAAATGCTCTGGATTGTTGTTACTGTCAATGATAATTTTACCAAGAGCATTGTGGACATGAACGTCCTGGCTTCCCTCACTCACAAGATGCTCCAAGAACTGGGTGAGCAATCGCAGCCGATTCCTGAATGCCAAAAGACCACAGGAGAAAAATCAGAAATGTGAACAAAATACCACTAAATGCAGGATTACATGATGGACACCACCTCTTCTCACATTCCTCCACAAGGGGCTCCACTGGAAGCAAAGAACGAACAGAAAGTATCAAGCCTTTGATAAAATCTTCTGGACACTCATCATCAAGCAGCTGTCCAACAACTAAAGGAGCATTCCCTGGGTTCACCTATAAAATGAAACAAACAGTTCTGAGGGAAGGAGAGAAAAGCAGATAGAACTCATAAGCAAAAGATACCCCAAGAAGGACCCAAACGAATGATACCTTCTGAACATATCCTTCAATGTAACGGAGCATGTTGTTTGTGTATAGATAATGTGTTAGATCTGGAACAAATCCAAAACGATCACAAACATTTATTAAAGGACGTGCATCAGGAAGCTTGGCTTCCATTAGAAAGTTCTTTGTTTTCTCAGGATCGTAGAAATTTGATTCTCTAGTCACACGCTCCACCTCTTTGATTTGCCCAGTCTTGGCAGCAGCCTCTATGTACTTAAAGTGAATGTCAGGATCCTCACTGTCCATAGGGTTCAAATAAGCATATATTAACATACAGTGGAAATTATTTTCAATATAAACGAGGTCATTTAGAAACAGAGAAAAATAGAATTACTTCAAAATGAAACCATTACCTGGAGCTTAAATATGATCCCAGGAAAAAGTACAGTCCTTCATATGACCTGAACTGCTCAAAAAGCTTTATGCAGGAATCAATACCCATTTGTTCACAGTATTCTTTTGCAACCTGGAGCAACAACAATAAGCTATAGTTATCAATCAAAATTTTTTCAATCTATAGAATCCATTGATACTTCCATACCTGCACAATTATCTGCAGATTGCCTCTAAGATTGACCATCAAAAGATCTTTCATGCACTCTAATGCCCATTCTTTCGACAGAGTACCAAAAAACTCTACCAGTGCCTGCAACAACCACATAATGAGGAACAACTTGAAAAATTCCATGACATAGAACAGGACAAAAGCAATGGTCAAAAGCAATGGTGCATGATTGCATACAAACCTGTGGCTCAATTGCATGCGTATTCACAATTACACGCTTAATATCTGGCAACTCTGAGTAATGCTGCACCAAAATAATGCATTAGACAAATGAGATAACTTTCAGCTCTAACTGGGACAAAAAACGTAGGCACTCAGCAAAGGTATTACTTGCAAAGCACGGATGTATAGACCAGCTTTTTCACAAAGTTGAGCGATACGAGGACGGTCATAATGGCTGAACATGCCATTCGCCAAAATTGCATCAGCTACATTTGGGAAAGTTACCAGATTTATCTCCAACACCTGAAAGACAGAATTCACATGCATTAAATCACTGCAAGGAAAGATTTATAAAATAGCCTAAGGGGGCAAAAAAATCAGAACCTTTGTCTGAAGGAACCCATGTTCTGGAAGATTCGGCTTCAACACATCCAAGAGAAAAGCTGTTGCCTCGCGGATCAGATTCCTCTGAGCAGGAAAAGAAAATAACCACAGAACGAATAAATGGACAGCCCATCATTGCATTGCTCAAATAAAAAATAGAAAACAACACAGCAGCTGCTTCTGTGTGTAATTAAGATAATGGCACTCTAAGATAACATCGCATTATATCACCACGATGGCATAGTACAGCATATCACCAACCTGAAGGAACAGATCAGTTATGGTATTGTAATCAACTGGGCAACCTCCCTCCATTTGAGACATCATTAGTGCAAAGTTAACAGCACCCTGCAAAAAAAAAAAAAAAAAAGGTTATCTTCCCGAGCTTCCCAAGAAAATGTTTTTCACCAGATATACTCAACTCAAAGCACAGTTTTCTTTCAAGGCCAAAAAAGTCAAAAAATTCCAACAAGATAGCGGTCAACGAGAAAAATACAGAGAAATAAGTACAGGTTAGAAATTGCAGATTTCTCATATACCTGAGGGTCTGTCCGGAGAATTGTTTGCAAGAGAAACAGGTAGTCAGGTGTGTAACCGACCTATAACAAAGTAATGAAGGCATTCAGAACCAAATTCTTCAAGAATAAATGTGTGTGCACAACATCAAATACAACAGCTAAGCAGAAATATCTTTTAGTTAGCATTGAAGAATTTGCATATGCAGTGTGGACCAATATTTCAACATTATAGATGAAAAATAAGGGTCTCTACCTGCTTACAGTAGATCAGAATTTTATCGAACTCCCCTCTCTCAGCAAAAGCAGCAACAACTTTAGGAGTAGCTCTAGCTTTGATATATATTTTTAAAGCAAGATCATTGTCCACAGTCTACACCAGAATATAGCAATCAAAATTAACAGATACATCTGAATAAAGCTAAAACTGACCACATAATAAGAGAGTAATTAGAAAGATAGAAAGCATGTGTGTGTCTAAATCGAACAGTAATCAATTTGAAACTATATTGCTAATGCAAATCAACCTTAACAAGATCTCCAAGCTCCTCGCTGCATTCTAATTTGTCTTCTGCCAACCAATTCTCCAACAGATTTTTCTTGTTCTGGTTCACAACAAGTCGTGACAATTCCAATGATTCAAAGGCATTCAGCTTTCCTTTTGTTAAAAGAGTCCCAAAATACTGCAACAGCGGAGGAGTTTGCCCAGCTTGTACGGGAACACTCTGCCACATATAACAAAGAATAAAACTTCATCATTACAGCATGATTTAACAGAACCAAGGGAGAAAAGGGCACCAACTGTTCCATTAAGACAAGCAAAAATGACTGTCTAGTTAGAATGACAATTAAGGAAGGCAATAATCACAACGTGACAATAAAGCTGTCTTCCCGCACATAGAAGAAAATAAGATAGGAGTGGTTGCAGGTTAAGTATAACAAATCTAACATTGAAACCCAGATTGTCCAGAACTCAACTGTGAAAAATATTGACATAACAAGACATATCTACAAGATAAAGCAGATAGCAAAGCAGAAAACCATAAGCATAAGAAATAAAAGAAACAAGTATATTATAAAGCTATAGCAGGAACACGACATAAAACACCTGAAATTTGGCAACGGTCTCAGGTGTGCGGAGGATTCCTTGTGGAGATTCAGCAGCAAGCTCAGCCGCTTCTTTATACTTTGTTTGGGCAAACAGTTCATGGAAACGCTCCACAACCTGTAATGTCATAAAGAGTAGTGTAATCACCTAAATCAGTAAGTTAAAAAGAAAAAAGAAACATTGACCATGAGAGCTTAATACTTTGTACTGCAACCTTTCAATATTGAAAGCATTCCCCAAAAAATATCACCGATGCTTCAGATAAGTTATCAAATAACAATTGTACGAAACCCAAATGTATTATCGAATGCTACATCACTGTTGTAATCTCCCAATGAAAAGAGACCATTTCCAACTGTTAAGTTAAAAAACTTGACATACCAGCTTCTCAGCACCGGGAAGATTTCCTCTTTTGGCAAGGTTAACTGCAAGCTCCAAGTTGTTTAACTGTGGTAGCAAGAGACAAAACTCACTTATATCTAATTCATCTTTCTCTTTTAACATTATTAGAGTGACAGAAAGGGAAAAAACATACTTGGCCACTGACAAAATTCACAATGGTTTGCTCATTAACAGTAGCCAATAACACTTGGCCTCTCCTGTTAATGGCATAAAAGCCTCCAACTGATGAAGCTTCTGCCGTCAAAAATATTGGATCTGGACTAATTCTATTCCTATATACTGCAGCAGCTGTCTCCAAGTCGTAAACGAACAGTAGTCCAAGCTTTGTGATCACATAAATCAAATTGAATTTGTGGGATATCTGCCACAAATTATATTAGGGGTCAAATGTCTCTGTTATTTATAAAATGAGCAACAAACACAAGCAACTTATATACCTGCATTGCAACAGGAAAGTCATCAGCAAAATCTGGGGGAAAGAAAAGATCTGCCTGTTTCTTTGTGAACGATGGTTTCCCTGACAACAAATTCATAACATCAAAAGACAGAAGAATGAACAACAGGACCGCAGAATGAAGAACATAAGTTTCAATTAAATATCCTTCATTTTCAAAATCTGTGACTGATTTTAATATATTCTTCTTGCATTTGTAAATTTAGGTATCAGATAGCACTAAAAGAAACAAATATTAAGTGCATAACTCAGCTCTTCTTCCAATGTGTCAAAAATCTACCATCAAAATGGAAAATCCAGCAGAAGTCAGCTATGATGTTAATCATGTAACTGAAATTTCCCGTCAGTCATATGCATAGTAAATCAGATGAAGCAATCCTTTGAGGATGACTTAAGATGATATAATACTTTGCTAATTGAAATTTGTAACAAAGATGACTAAGTGCATTTATGCCAAAAAAAAAAAAAAAAGGACTAGGAATCAGTGAGATTCTAAAGCAGAAAGATTTAATATTCTCATGCAATATGTCAATACATTAATTCGTTGCAATATTGGGTCAAAGGTACCACCCCTTGTACCTCCGATTAAAAATACAGTGTGATCAATGCACATCATATAGTTAAATTCGGAACAACTAGGAATCATTATTTTAGGCAAATCATGATAAGACAAATTACTGGAAAAAAAAAACATAATAGATACATATCAGTTATTCAAAAATTCTGAATTACCAGGAATAATTATATTTGGAGACTCATTATAGAACAAGTTATCCCTCAAAAAGAAAAAATTGTTACCATCTCAGTTGCCCATATGATATTTACATAAAAGGAAAATGAGAGAGTAACAGTCCGCAGACCTGGCTGTGCACCGAGCTCAATAACATGCAACTTGGATGCTAATTGACCAGCATTGAACGTCTTTGTGGCAAACGAAATCAAAACAGATGGATTTTCATTTCCAGGAACCTGCCACAAGACCCAGTTTAATTTTTCCCAACAAACATTAATTGACACCAATGCAAGATATGAGCTGCACCTATTAGACTATATGATCCAATAACCTTGTCATGGAATGTATTCATTTACTGTTACCCAACTACTCCTCTGGTCCTATTTATAGGGCAGAGAGAGAAGACATTTTTTGGTCCTATTTATAGGGCACTAAGAAAAATTTTTGATGGATGTACAATTTTAGCCTTCATTTATTATTATGTTGACTTTATTTGTATAAGGTACAACATATATTAAATAAAGATAAAGTCAAAATGTTGTTGAATTTTAAATGAGTTAATAAAGTTTAAGGTTTTCCTTGGTCTTGTGAAACATGTTGGAAGTGACTTATAAATAGGACCAAAGGAGTAGTGAATAAAATGTAAATATCATGTTAGTTTTGTACATGGTATGCCAAACTATAAGAGTTGGTTATATCAGCCTTATTTTAAATGCATCCCAACTTTACATTCAGGTGACATCAAATAAAGAATTAAGGAAAAAGGCACACAGAAAATGTACGCACTTTAAATTGCGCAAATGATGCAGCATGTGCTTCAAGAGCTTGACTCCGCTGCTGGTCCACAGAGAAAAGCTGCATGTTCCCTTTGACCAGTTGTGGCTTCTACAGAGCAAAACAATGCAAATAAATGAATTAACAGATCAGACCCCAAAAATGGCTACGTCATACAACCGTGAAAGCTGCATATGGCAGATGCAGACACCATCCCAGAAAAAAGAAAAATCAGTAGGTATTTAACCATGATATCTTAAAGAACAGACATCAGAAGTATACCTCAGGTGAACCAGGAGCAATACCAATCAAGACCAACCATTTTTCCGTAGGGTCACATCGATAATTAATAATTTGGTTGTTTGTCAAATTTGCTGTTCTCTCAAACATCTTGACAGGCTCAGAATCACCTGCAAATTACATAATCAAGGGCCAGTTAGCAATTTGCAGATAAGCAACATACACCCAGAATAAGAATGTATAAACTCCAAGATAAGGTACAATTTACAGGGTGAAGCAAAATGCCATTATCACACGGTCCTACCTTCTATTGACCAGTGGAATACTGAGGTCTGTGTCACAATGCCCAACAACTTTGGGGTAATCCATTTCCAGAAGACTACCTATAGAAGAAATGGGACGGTCCACAAGGATTAACAAAAGTTAACTATAATCATTTAATTATGGAATATCTATACCACAACATGTTACCTGCTCAGGCATCTGATAAGATTTCATCTTTGTTTTCATCTCGATATTAAATATTTGTAGGTGATCCTGAGTCGTTCCTTGAAGTTGGGCTTCAAAAGAAGATATTATAAGAAAAAAATAATCCAGATGTACAGAATATTTGAAGTGCAACAATAAAAGAAGCATGTAGCATAAGTCTCAATGGTTGGGAGCATTTGACCATTTGCTTATGTTAATGATGGTCGATTATTTTTGGTAGGAGTACGTTTTCCTCAAAAGGCACAGTTGACATTATTAAATGCTAATAACAAGAACAAAACAGTTGATTGCAATAAATAACTGTTCTTCGGTGCAACTGGGACATCGTCTGATTGATATAAACTAACAAAAGTATAATGCATAAAATATATTTTAAAAAAAAAAAAAGGCAACCACCATCTGATTGGGTAAGTTTTCCTAAATGGCCAATACAAGACCACGTACCCACCCAGATGAAGAAGAGTTGTTATCGCATCTACTGCACCAAGGTCATTAAAATTCACTAGGAAAATATATTTTAGGGGAAACTCTCAGAAATTAAACCATGGTTAACCTCAAAACATGGCTTCTCCCCGCCCAGCTGATAATCTAATGTACTAGAATCCCCTTACTCTTTTATGTGAGATGAACTAAAGGAGCATAAAATCATACAATATTATATTTCCAATAAATATAGTTACGCCCCTCCAAGCCTTGTACCGGTATTCAACGTTCCTTCAGTTCATATATTAAGACAATGCCAGATTCAGAATTTCAAATCATTTTCCCAAAAAAAAAAAAAATCCTTTACAATTCTGTGCTCCAAGTGACTAAGTCACTAGCAATATCCTTAACTCTGCTAAAACGAATCTGGTGACCTAAGATACCCAAAGCAGCTAAGTTCTGGAAAACCCAAAGAAAAAAACAAACACACACACACACACAGAGCTCATAATCATGCTAAAGTAAATAAGTAATCCATGCATCGAGCTGGTTCCTTGATAACGCAAAGCCAAAGGAAAGAATGTTTTCAAAAATTTTATAAGTCAGCAATAACGAAAGCTTTGATATCAATAATACTCGTATCGAAATCAAACACAACTCGTGAATTTAGGAGAAAATAAAAAGGATATATCTTACCTTTTAAAGCAAGGATTCTAGAATTCGGATTCATAAGAGCCGAGTCGGCAGTAATGGGCCTTCTCAGAGGTTGCATCGGCATGTTCATATCAATTATAACCACACTATTCTGCGGAGCAGTTTCTCGGACGCATATGTACTTATCAGACTCCATCGTCACATGCGTGAAAGTGATGAATTGTGGATTGATGCCCACGCTTGGCAGCTGCAATAATAAGTCACATAACAAAACTCGATTCAGTCTATCCGAAATAAGCATTGGCAAAATCCAAAGATTAACTATTAGACTCCACTTTTCAGATGCAAACAATAGGCATTCAGATCTGTGTGAAATTGACGCTGGGTGGAACAAACTTTGTCACAATATCAAGTATAAATAACACTTGACTCGGAAAGCGAAATTAACTCAAATCATGGCAATTAAGCAAACTAAAAGGACAAGACCTCCAAGTTCATCTCAATAAACATCGTTATTGGTATCCGTACCACGGTTGCAGTTCACTTTCAGCTAAGCAAAAAGATAAAATCAAAGCATATGGTTTGTATAAGAGGGCAACGTGAAGGAGAACTCACAGTTAGGGCCTCTCGCATGGCGATCGGAGCATTCGCGGCCGCCATGACGTCTTAGATCTAGGAACTGAAAATCAGAGACTTGGATCTGCGGCGGCGATTGTTAGCGTCTACTAGGAGTCAAAGAGTGAAGACCAAGCAACGAGATGGAAAGCTCGTGGAGGATCCAAATCAATGGCAGGTATTGAATCAGCAAGAAAGGAAGATTCGGACCCTCTCCGGTAAGAAGATAGATCTATTACAGGGGAGGAGCATACGAAAAGACGAGAAGCAGTGATCTCGTCTCAAGACTGAATGACAACTACACAAAATAGAAATGTTTTGAAATAGAATTTTCAAGCTTCAGGCGCATCGAAGACAGAGGGTGACCGATTGAAGACATCGGATTCGGGTAAGGGTCCCGACCGGTTGAGCCCCGTCTAGGCAGAAAATTTTTCAAGACTACAATAATTATTCAAGCTTAAAATTTTAACTTTAATATTCTCTTAATTTATTTTCTACAAATAAGTATTTTTTCAGTTAAATTCTTAGAGAAGAATATAATTTAGTTGTCGGTTGCAGTCAAGAATTCAGCTCCCCTGATATGTTAAAAAAAAAAGCTACCAATACCATAATTTAATCAGAGTGCTGTGATTATTAACCCATTGAAAAATATTTAAAAATTTTAAACTTCGAAAATGAATTTGAGATATTTCTATTTTTGAATAATCAAAACTTAAAAAAAAAAACACTACCTCCTGTCCTTAATATAAAAACATGTATAACTTTCAATTTGATCCTAAATATAAAACCCCAGTTTACTTTATATTTCATATTTATTTATTTTTTTTCAAAATAGTCTTTTGTAGTAATTGTACATATTGAAGATTTCATCAAATGATAATTCTAACTAATATACATTATTAGTACGCATATTTTAGAAAAAACAATACTTATTTATAACAAATAACTAACTCAACTAATTTTTTTAATCTCTCTAAATTAATCAACTAATTCTTATATTAAAAATCAGAGGTAGTATTATTTCAAAAAAAAAAAGAACTCTAATTTACCGTATTTTTTGCAAAAAAAAAAAGTACTTCAGGATCCAAAGAAACCAGTAGCTTGTATATGGGCCTTAGTTAATTTATACTACCTCCGATCCTAATTATAAGAGTTAGCTGACTAATTTAAAGAGATTAAGAAAATAAGTTAAGTTAGTTATTTATAATAAATAAATATTGTCTTTTCTAAAATATCCTTACTAAATAAGTGTGTTGGCTAAAACTACAACCATTAGAAGAACTATCTTAAAATATATATATATATATAAAAATATGAGAGATAAAGTGTATTGAGATCTTATATTTAAGATTAAAATAAAAGATAAAAAATTTTATATTAAAAACCAGATATTGTGCGTTAAAAGAAACTAATTTACTTGTTGCGGTGATTGGCAAGGTAATAATTTAAAGGAGACAGGTAAAGTCAAGGAGCATAAAGGAAAGGGCTTGCTTGGCTGTAGAATCCTAAGCCTATGGGAAGGGAAAATAAAATATGCAAATTCCAGCCTTAACCCGCTTAGATTGTCCGTTTCTGTCTCTCCCGTATTTTCCGACGGAATTGTAAACACGTAACTGCGTTTTGAGTGGCAAGTGGCAACCCAGAAGGTGCGCTGCGTTGATGCGTCCCCGGAAGTCAAAGGTGGCACGGTGCCGGGGGTAGCCTGTGTTCTTTCACATTTGGGTACAAAGTACAAACAAGCCTTTTTTTCTTTTTTTAACTTTTTATTCTCAGACGCTAGATATGACGCCTTGACTCTTGACTCTTGAGTCCTTCTCGCGTCTCTGAGAGAAATTTTTTGGGCTTTCGGGCTTACCCGGAACCCAAACGAATTTGGTTAGATTTGTTTTCAGGCCTATTTAAACTAGCCCAGTAACCCAGATACATAGGAAGTGCTGATTTTCTCTACTTTGCCTCCAAAATTTTTTCAAGCTCAAAAAGTGAACCGTTTGAATTAATTTTTTAAAAATAATTTTACAATATACCATACAAATATGTAAAAGAGATTTGTCTCAATATATATAAAAGTACTTTTAAAAAACTAATCCAAACCCTCATTTATTTAAGCAGCTCAGTAAGCCTATTTTGAATTACAAACTTGAATTTAAACTTAATTGGTATTTTGATCCTAAATATTAAATTTATCTTACAGTAAAAATTTTCATGTGAATCTTATACTTATAATTGGAGATAATATGAATTATGACATAATAAATATTTGCAGGCTCAATAACAAGTCAATTGTTGCTTCTAATTTTAAATATAAGAGTTAATTTGCAGTATCATTACAAACTAACACTCATAGGATGTCGCACACAACAACCAAAGGCAGACTTCTTTCAGTTTTTATGTACTTGCTTTATTTCTCTTCATAAACGTTGTACAACTTAGGCGCTTCCTTTGCTTTTCAATCTCAGTTAAACTGGCTTGACAAAGAGACATGAGAAAAAAGAAGAGGTTGGGGGGGACCAAAACTCCATGTCCTATAACTCTTTTTTTTTTTTTTTGAGAGTCAAACGCTAGAAGAAAATACCTTTTTTCTTTGGGGGTTGGGGTTTGGATTACAAGAACTTAAACAGATAAAACAAAAGTTGAAGCCTTTCTCTCATGACTTGAAGGAGAATTTCAATAACAATTACTTGAAGATTGCCCAAAAAAAGGGGAATACGTGAAGATGTAAGATATACATATGTCTGAACGTCAAGACAGAGAGATAATACGTGCATAAACGAACTCATTCCACGTGTCGGGTAACCCGGGCAGGCACCAATGGATACAATCCGCATAAGTAGTCGGATCGGCCTGTTGCTCCGGAGTCAACATCTTCCCCTGGCGTATAGTATACACAGAGGTATGCGCGTCTTTCCGAAACTCCGATAAGGTGGTGATGTTGATGAAGTGCACCGGCACCTTCATCGACTGCGTCACATTGTCGGCGATGACGAGAAGCCGACGATCCGTGCCCACTTCCGGTGGGGTCGTCGTGTTCAAAACAGGGGTCGTCTCCTTCGCACATTTTATTCCATCTGGGTTGTTCCAGTCCTCACTCCTACAAAATTCATCTGCTTTTAGTACGACATGCTATGATTCTTAAAATGTAGAGATTGAGATCTGGGGATTTACTTGATATGAAGAGGGGACATGCTGGTGAAGAAGACTTTAGTACGATTCGGATCAATGTTGTCGTCCACCCATTTCGACCATGTTTTCAGAACTCTCCCGTAAGCTTCTGGCCGTGGGACTTCATCGTACTCAGTGGCCCCTTCATCGAACGAGCCTCGTCTGTCGCATCACATGTCGGGTCCAACAAGAGAAGTTTCCTTTTAAGTTTACTTGAAAAGGAAGATACTTGGAGTAAAGTAAAGGAAGGGGCGAGCAAGTGTGTGTGTGTGTGTGTGTGTGAGAGAGAGAGAGAGAGAGAGAGAGAGAGAGAGAGAGAGATCTGGTTCTTACAGCACTTTCATGGTGAAAGTGTTCATCCACCATATGTAGGTGTTGAAGATGAGATAGTCCACGTCCTTCCAGTTCACGCCATGCTTCTCTATTGATTCAGGCATGATTATACGGTTCAATATGCTGTGCATGTTTGGATCATCAGAATTTGACTCCACTAGAAATGGGGCCCAGTAGAATTCTACGGTTGTGTTGTAGTCCTGCACGTACACAAAGTTGGTGGAGTGAATCCTAAGCAAAAATCTCTCAAAAGCTATATTACTTGCAGTGAAAGGCTGAATTTGAATGTGACACAAATGGTGATCCTCATCAAGTTCAGAGGCCCACACTTTATGAAACAAAATATTAATTCTTTATTTTGGTTCAAAATGATTTGATCAGTAAGTGTTATAATTAAAGAAGAGGAAGAAGACGAACCTCAATACTGAAGATAGCAAGAGAACCAGTCTTGTACCAGGTTTTGTTGCCTGATGGGTTCGCAGCATTGACCATGCATACCATTGATTCCCACTGGTTTCTGTTCAGTGAGTCTCCAACAAACATAAGCCTCTTTCCTCTGAGCTTCTCAAGCAACAGTCTTGGTTTGAACCTGAAAGAAGTCACACAGATTGACTTAATGAAGGGGGGAAAACATAAAGAAAATTACAATTAAGAGGGCAAAAGAATCGAAGAGAATTGAATACCTGGGCAAAGAACAATCTCTGGGCTGCCATCTCCAGTTCTGATACAGAAAATCACGCCGACCATTCCTCATGCAAGTCACTTGGGCAGTGAGGAATTCGCACCGGTCTTCTTTGTACAATGGACGGGTCACGTTATCGAAGACCCATTCCCCTGTAAACAAATCACACTCCTCTGGAGGCAACTCGATGACTTCGTCTTCTTCGTCATCATCGTCATCTTCCTCCTCCTTCACGCCCGGCAACTCGATCTTGTCATCTTTCTCTTTGGGCACGACTGTATCAACAACCTGTTCTTGTGTTTCATCGGATTCTTCTTCCTGGTTTTTCTCCAATTGATCTCCTGATTTCCCGGAATCCGCGACCGTCACGGTTTCATGATCTCCGTCTTCCTCCTTGATATCTCTTCGAACAGTGTCGACTACGGTAGAGTCCTGTGAGCCTGTCCTGCCAATAGCATCCTTTGGAACAGGGTCGATTGTCTCTGTTTCTGCTTTCCCTTCTTGGATTTCTTGAGCTTTACTCCTTGAGAATGGGAACTCAGCCATGGACTTAACATCCTCATTGTACATGAAGATCCCAAAGAGAATGACAGAAAATACGACAACGAATATTGAGAGGTTATTATTCTTGCGGACCTTCATTATCCCTGCTTCCAAGCTGAAAAGAGGAGCACTCTTTCTGCGGAAAGGCTGCATGAGAGAGAGGGAGAGAATGAGAGAGAGTGCCTGAGGATGGAGAGAGAAAGAGAAAGGGAGAGATATAGAAATAGAGGGAGAGAGGAATGAAGAACATGAATTTGAAAGGGAGGTATGAGATTTGATGAATGGGGGTTTGGTAAGAAGGGTGTGTCTTGGAAGAAACTGATAAGAGCGAATTGGTGTTGGATGGAGGGTTGTCTTTCTCACATCAGAAGTAGTTCTGGGTTGTGTCTGTATTTTTCAATTGCATATGTTATATGATCCATGGCTAACCACTTGAGATATTATCTGATCTCTCAAGTTCAGAGAGAAGACAGGGACACAGAGAGAGAGAGAGAGAGGAGTGAGATGAAAGGCTTGAAAGGGTTGGTCCTAGTCTCAGTCACTTGAAAGAGGGAGGAGGTATATTGAGGTTCTTCTCTTTGGTAGACACAACGTTGTTGTCTATCAGCTTCACATTAGAAGGCTGTGCTTGATGGTCAGATCATACAGGGCGATACTTGAGGCATAAGTCTGGAGTTCCCTCCACCCCCACTGAGAAACAGAGAGCCTGCATCCTTCAAGTCAAAGGGTCATCTCTAATTAGAAGCATATCATCACAATTAATTCAATACCGCAACCTTATTAAGTTATATAGCTGCCATTAGTTAGCTCAGATTAACCATCACTCAACCCGCAAAACACACACAAAGATTGGTTTGATTAAAGTGCATTGAACCTTTCTTTATATTTTTTGACATATATGGCAAAAATAAAATATCCACTCTGATTTGTTTTGCCAAAACGGTAAACCATTATGGAAAACTGCCATCATTATATTATTATTAATGTCACATTAAACTTAACTAATTTGATGTCAATATTGGTATGCATGCGGAGTACTATTATTTTTAGTCCCTAAAATCTCTGATCAAATATTGCTGCATTTTTAAAACAGAGAAAGTAGTTTCGGGGTAAAATTTAAAATAATTAAAATGTTAATTTGTGTGTTCTAAAAATGCATCTTATATTGCTGAACCATACTTCATATGATAGGTGTTTTCTAAATACGGGTTTGTGTGATCCCACAAGCCATATCTATTAAATCCTAGCACAATTAATAAATTATTAATTTCTTATAGAAATTGTATCATGACTGATGATTCGTGAGAAAATTAATTATAGCTTATTTAGTCATTTATTTGGAGACATTATCGTGCTGGGATATAATTATAATTATAATTATAAATAACTAGATCTAAACCTTAAGATTAACAAATGATGGAATTAAAAACATCAAACCGCTTGATGCTAGTTAATTACTGAATGTTATACTTTTTCCTTAATATAATTAAGAAATCTCCTGAAAACCTCACACACACATGACACACACACCCCAAAAGAGAATGTCTTCAGAATTATCTGAGTTTTAATTTTCTTTCATTGCTGGTCCGCATCCACTTACAATAATTTGATCAGCTCCACAAAGTATTGCTGCCTGTTCATTCTTTGACAATTCGGGGTCATATACTATTGTGTGTGTGTGTGTGTGTTCTCAATTTATTATATTCGGGTAATAAATCATTGTGTGATTGTATGATCATGAGAGAATTAGACTAGATTCCAGAATAAGGACAAAACGTGATGGGCAGAAAGTGAAAGGAAAAAAAAAAAAGGAGTTTGAAGCCGCAATAACACATAGGGGACCTTAGACAATTAACCAAACCAGGTTGGATTGATCAGCCCCTCCTCTTTCATTTTCAATTTAAATAAATATACGAATAATGACTTATAAATAAATGCTTATATAAGTGATTTCAAGCAAGTACTAAATAATTAGTTATATAATTAGTTATAAAAGCTGCGAGTGTGGGTCTTAAAACCTGTAGAGGTGTTCCGTTTCTTTTCATCTGATGTGCCAAACCGTTAGAAGTTAAACGGCAAATCCAAGCAATAAAAAAAATAATTTTTGCCTGCAATGTGGATAATAATTTTTGTCGTACGTCATGTTTCGATGAACATAATTTTATTGTCCACTTAGATATGATGGTGTAATATCTGGTGCTTAATATAACATTAAACTGACTAATTTATAAAGATTAAAAAAGTTACTAAATTATTTCATTATAGTATATATTATATGATCCCTCCAAAATACTTTAGTAATTTCTTTAATTTTTTAAAGGCCTAAATTAGTCAATTGGGTAGTATAATATTAAATACCAGAGGCAGCATATAACTCGGCATGAGTTTGGATTGGGGTTACATAAATTGAAGGGTATTTTTAATTTTAAAAGTTTACATGTATTTTTGGGAAAAAAAATTAATACTGTCTCTGGTCCTCAATATAATAGTTAATTTGATTTTTAATTTGGTTCTCAATATAAGACTCCAATCTACTTTATCTTTCATATTTATCCATTTCTCCTAAGATAGTCCTTGTAGTGGTTGCATATGTTAAAATTTTTTTCAAATAACACTTGATTAGCAAGAGTATTTTAAAAAATATAATACCTATTTATTACAAACAATTAATTTAACTAATTTTCTTAATATACTCAAATTAGTCAATCAGTTTTTATATTAAAGACCGGAGGTAGAATTTCAGATTTCAAATTCTACTCAATGGACTCCATTAACACTTGCAATTTTGTCAAACAGTATTTATTATGTTCTTTTTAAGAGACGTAGCTTGTTCTTCAGGTCATACGGCCTCAATGTTTTCTTTTTTCGTAGATACTAATTAGACTTAATAAAATTTGTGGTCCTTTAAATTTGTTCTTATTTTTATTTTGGTCTCTCAAATTTTAAATCATAAGCTTTGATCATTTTAAGTTTCATTTTATTTAAAACATTAGTTCTTATAATTCAATAAAAACTTGAATCATTTTACTTCTTAAGGATCAAAACTTATAATTGAAAATTTAAGGGATCAAAATTAAAATAAAGACAAACGGACTAAAAATTATACTAACCTATTAACTATTTATTTGGGTAACCTTGTTTCCCACTGAGCTAGCCAAAGCAGACTTGTTAAGTGGAATTAATTACTCGTAAATAGAAATGCTCTTCCGAAAGCAAATCCGAATTATTAGTAACTTTACGTTGGAGAGAAGTAAAAGCTAAGGAATCTCTCTTCAATATTTCCACTGGGCGTTCGTTGGTTTGATGGTTGCGACGTGCCGTTCTTTTCAAGTTAAGGCATCCCAACAAAATCCCACAGACAAAGTGGGCAAGCCTCAACAGAACATGTGTTCATCAAAAGCCCAAAAAGGAGCTCCTTCTTATATTCTTCTTGTTTTTCTTTTCCTCTGCAGAACAAGAAGCTAACGAATAATCATTAACATGTCAACATGTTACAATGAAACAGAATGATCTGTCACTGTTGAACTTTTTCAAAAATACCACCTTTTTTCCTACATGATGCACCCATGCACATTACATACGTTTCAGCACTTCATCTATCACGGGGCCTAGTAATTAGTAAAGCGAGACAAGAAATAGAAGTGAAATACATGAATTTATATATTTCAAACTCCGGTGCTTTCAAGACCCTTATCAAGTTGAAGAATATTATGGCTTTTTTTTTTTTTTAATTGGCAAGAATGCTTGAGTTTTGATTTCTCGGAAGTAGTTAAATTCTGGTACAGTGAAATGAAGATGGACAGTAGCAATCAGGCTTTTCGGAACTACCCTAAAAGCTGGCACACATGTAACAGACATGTAATGCTTACTTGCGAAGATTATACAGTTAACTTCTCACAGGTTAGGTGGTGAGTTATTTTATTATGTGTATCTTTTAACAGAATATTGATAAACAGCATAATTACATGCTGGCATATATATGTTTAAAAAAAAAAGAAGAAGAAAAAACTGACTTCATCCCTGCCAAACTTCCACACCCTGATCAAAAGGGTCTGCTAATAAGAATACTCGTAAGAACCATCTCTCACAGGTTCGGTTGGACAAGTTTGATCTTTTGACTCTCAGAACTGATACTCTGACAAGTAGACTTAATGAAGTTTTTGGGTACAATTTATCTAATTATTTAGCTTGACTGATGAATGATGCTGAGCGTGATCAGCAATATTATGGGGCGCAAGGATGAAATATCAGAAATAATGGACCATGGGCTCTACTTTATGGCTATTTCCCACGGTAATGGACCTCCCTCACTAATCGGTTTGTTGGCCAGGGTCCGTTTATTGGCATCAAAAATTGCAAAAGCCCGTTTTTACAGTTTTTCAAACACAAGCATAATTATGATGGTAATGCAGCTTGATATCAGTCCAGAATTTTAAAAGGTGAGTTTGTGCGCCTTTAAATTTCATGCCATGAGTCCTGATTTTTTTTTCCCAATAAAAAAGATAGGTGCTAACGCCCTGATATTATAAACAAGATCGAACTAACCTATCACTTATCAAGAAGTTTTCATAGCATTAGGTTATAAAACAAAATTGAGCCTAGAATATTAAAAGAGGAGTTTGTGCGCCTGCCGAACAAAAAAGAATCAAAAAGAGTGAGGAGTGGAGTAGTAAATTTCATGCCATGACCATCCAAAAACTATAAACCAACCGAGGGAAGTAGATAGTTTTGGCCTTTGGGTAATGGAAGTCACAAGAAAACAAGTGCAAACTAAAAGAACCAAACTCAGATTCTACAATATATAATGAATCAATAACGCCTCCTCTCAATTTAAACATATTCGCAAGACCGCCCAAATAAAAAGGTGCATTTACATTTTACAATCACATCTCATCATGGATGACAGCCGAGCTGTTGCAGTGCCGAGTTTAGGTGATGCGATACCTATCAAGCGGGTCCTTTAAGAGGAGGCGTTCATGGTATACCCTCCAAGCATAATCCTCAAAATCAAAAGATTGAAACACTCCCCTCTTTTCCGCTGATTCTCCATCTTCCTCCTCTTTTCCGTTATCTTCGGCCTTCCCAAGGATCGGAGCCACCCTGCTTTCCGTCGGAAGACTCACCAGTAACGTCATGCCTATGCTTCGCGAACCATTCTCTTCCGCCGCTTCTCCCACCGCCCTCCCTCTCACTTTCTTCAACCTCCCATTGCTCCACACCTTCTCAATTTTCCAAACACATTCAACATCACATAACTTTCTAATCTCACCAAAAACAAACACACACACACACACACACACACACACACACACACACACACACACACTCTCAAACACACCAGATAACTTTAAAAAATCTATTTCTTTGTGGGACCCAAAAACTGAGGGGGAAACCCCATGTTTGTTTGCGCATTAGTATGCGTGGGATTCCGTCATTCCGATGCCACTCAGGCGCCCACGACAAGAAATCATTTCTTTATTACCCAAGTGTCCTCTAATCTAATTTTAATCCCAATTGCTCACAAATTTGCCTGCCATTAATTTAGTTAATTAAAGATTAAAATTGATTAAAGAACAAAAAATAGCGTTTCACCTGAGCAATGTCGCCAATTGTGACCAGGACCGAGTCTAAGTGGGGCAACACGGACACCCAACCCGAATCCGACAACAGTGAGTGTTTCTGCCTCCTGATCTGGTACTGCAGCCCCACTATGAACGGGTAATACCCGCTTGATAGGGCCGGTTTTGTGCTCCTCCCGCACTCCGAGATCCACATCATGGAACAAAATCGGGTCGGGTCATCCCGAACGGGATTCTCGAAATCCATGGCCTTCGACAGCAAACCGATGATCTCTAATCCCAACTTCTCAAGGGCGCCGGTGAACTCGCGCAGAGAAGCCAAAGACAACTCGGTCGACTCTGTTGAGCACGACCCATCCAGGCGGAACGACTCCCCTTGTCCGTCTCCTTCATCGTCGTCGTCGTCGTCGCCGCATTCGTAACCGAGAGGCCAGTTCTTCGGGAGCAACGATTCCTTCTGGTCTCTAGGAAGATCGAAGAGGGCGAGCGATTCAGACTCGGCGGAGCTGGCGAGTTCTGGAGGTATAGAGTGGTGGGTGAGCTGGAAGAATCCGAGGTCGCAAACGGAGGTCAGGAGGTCGTCGGCGGGGGTTTGATCGGCGGAGAGGGATATGACGGGAGGTGAGGTGGTGGGGGCGGAGGAGCGGCGAGTGGGGAGGGAGAGAGTGGGAGGTGGTAGGCGGTGGAGGAGGAGGCGGGAGAAGGCGTCGGCGGTGTCGGAAGCGGGGAAGAGGTTGTTGTTGGAATGAGTGGAGGGAGTCGGAGGGGGAGCAGAGGTGGCGCCGCCGTAGACGTTTGGCATCAGCGTTTGGTTACTGGCTGAAGAGGCCATAACTAGTAGGAGAAGCAGGTTGGAGAGGTGAAAGAAGGACGTAGCAAGTAAATGGCCAGCAAGGGAGCTCGTTGCCCGTATGGTTGATGATGCTGTCGTTCTCTACAAGCGTGCGAAGATTGGCGGCACAAGCTGTCGCACGTGTGAAGGACATGCCAACATTTTTTTTTTCCCACGACATTCCAACAAATTTATTAAACACATTTTCCCCACGTTGTGTATCATCCTGAAGTTGGGAAATAAATGATGTGTGACTGCTGAAATGCAACTGTTTAGTGTTTACTGCATACTAGTATTTCATTGAACACATTAATTAAATCAATATATACAAAAATATTACTACATCCAGTTTTTAATATAAGAACTAGTTAACTAATTTAAATATATTAAAAAAATTGTTAAATTAGTTATTTGTAATAAATAGATCTTGTCTTTCTTACAATACCTTTGTTGATCTTGTGTATTAGTTAGAATTATTGTTTGATGAAATATTTAACATGTGTAGTTATTACAAGGATTATTTTTTAAAAAATAAATAAATATGAGAGACAAAGTAAATTAAGTTCTTATATTTAGAATCAAATTAAAAGTTAAACTAGCTCTTATATTAAGAACCGCAAGTAATATATCGCAAAAGTGGGATGCCATGGTTTTGATCCTACTTATAAATTCATTAGTGCCTAACTTTTTAATTAAAAAGATAATAATGGTGCATGCTGCCTAATTTTAGAAGCACTACTATACCAAATGGTTGCCGAAAAAAATATTCATCTGGCCATAAATATGAGACTTATTTTATAGTGTAATTTATTATAAGGTGGGTCTTATATTTAATATTGAAAAATTAATTACTATCCATTTAGTTTTTTGCGCCTATAGTGAATACTAAATATAAAAGAACTCATTTGATATTCAATTTGATTCTAAATATAAGACTCAAATTCATCTTGTCTCTCATATTTATCTTTTTTTGTTCAAGGTAATCCTTATAGTAATTACACATGTTAAAAGTTTCATTAAATAGTAGTTTTAGTTAATATACATTATTAGCAATGATATTTTAGAAAAATAACACCTATTTATTACAAATAACTAACTGCAATAATTTTCTTAATTTACTCAAATTAATTAACAAACTCTTATATTAAGTACCAAATGCAGCATTGATTATGAGAAGGAGGATTGTTGAGCTCCTTTCTAAAGCAGCTCAAGCCGGTAATAATTAAAAAGGGGATGAATTTCTGGACAGATTTCATTTACTTTTTATGAATGAACTTTCTCTAAATGATGTGAATTAAACAACTTTGTAATTAAATATACTTTATTTAAAAAAACATTTATAAATTAATATATAATCTAATAATCTATATAAGTATTTTAGAAAAATGATATAACATATACTATAGTTAATTTAATAATTTCTTTAATTTTTTAAATTAGTCAACTAATCTTATTTTATATTGAGAACCGGAGGTGGTTTAGCCTAAATACTCTCCCTGTAATTCACTTCTTAGAGAAAATTACAAATAAAACCCCCCAATATTTAAAATTATGATTTGAAACTCTAAATTTGAAAAATAGCAAATAAGGACATAGTCTCACTTTTGCAAATATGAAATCATTGTGAAATGTCTAAAATACCCCTCAATTAAATGATAAGTTGACTATGAGAAATGACAAGTTCACTTTAACAAATGACAATTTCAGTAGACCAAATCACAACTTAGCTGAGAATATACAAAATGACGAGTTAACTATGGAAAATGACAAGTTCATTTTAGCGAATAACAATTTCAATAGACCAAATCACAATTTGACTGAAAGATATTTTAGACATTTAATTCACATTTCATATTTGCAAAAGTAGGACATGGTTCTTATTTGCTATTTTCCAAATTTAAAATCCCAAATCATAATTTTATATATTAGAGGGTCTTTATTTATAATTTTTCTTAATTTTTAATGCATTTTGATCCTTTCATGAAAAAAAAAAATTTGAGGTTCTCACCATATAAATACACACATACAAAATTAGTCAGCGAATTTTGTTCGTTATACATTAAATTAACTAATTACCAAAAAAAAACATAATTTATATAATAACAGCGTCTATAGTCATATAGATGAACCGAATGTGAATAGAGCGCGCACATAAAATATTCTTTCCATGCGTAAAGAAAATCACGCTATCTAGCGCTGGCCAAAAAAAAAAATCACGTTATCATGAATAAATACCGATGATTACTTAGGTCGTTTAGAAAAACCAAGACACGTGAATGGATATGATTATTGGAAATAGGGATTTGGTTTAACCATTACGTATACGGAACGATCGCCTGACCATAGAAATCAGCATGCCTGCAGGTACGACTCTGTGGTGCTATTTTTAAAAAAAAAAATTACACTCACATATATATTCACGCTTCTATTTTATCACCTCGTTTTTTTAGTGTAAAAATTTATTTAACTTTTATTTTAGTTTTAAATATAATATTTTAATTTATTTTATTTTTTAAAAATAGTCTTTATAATAATAATTTTAGTTAATACACATGATTATTAAAAATATTTTTTAAAAATAACATCTATTTATTACAGATAATTAACATAACTAATTTTTTTAATTTACTCAAATTAAATAACTAATTCTTATATTAAGAACCGGAAGTAGTATTAAACAACTTTATACTTGTGATTGAATTAGTTTTTCTTAAAAGTAATTTGGTATTAAGATGAATTTTATGTTGATTTATGTGAAAGTAGTTTTTAAACACCAATCCAAACACTCAATACATGCATGCAAGGAGAGCGTATGTTGAATAAAACTATGAGTTAGCAATGGCATGTTTGATTCGTTATTTCATTTTAAAAAACTGGGAACAGCAAACAAACCCATTAAAAAAGAGCTGAAAATACTGGGAAAAAGGCAATTACAAATGGGTATGGTGCGTTCGTGTCTGTACTCTGGCTGAATATAAAGAAGTAGGGTGCTTTTGAGGTTGCAGTTACATGGTGGGAGACTGTTGGCATGTTGCGTGGAAAGATTCCCTATTGAAAGCAGGCTTTTTGAATAGTAATATGGTCATAAAATAACTACCAACCATATTATGCTTTGGATTTGAAATCCTTATCCTTGCGTACTTTTTGTCTTTGGTTGCAGTCAAATAATTGTAAAATATAACGTCAGGGCATGCCCGTGTTGTCAGATTTACACTGGGCAAACTCCTATGCAATTTTCCCTTCACTCACATCCTGACCGACTCACAGAACCTCACATGTCTTGTTTACCTTGGACCCAAAAAGTACTGTGGGCCTCCAGTATGGTGCCTAATAAAATACTAATACAGCCCAATTTTAGATTACTTTTAAAAAAAATTTTAAATAACAATTTATGAAATAAAAAAACAAATATGAGAAAAAATTTGTTTTAATTTTATGTAAAACATATTTATAAATAATTATAAATATAATTTCAAAAGAAACCTTCATGTTATCTTTAAGCTTTGTTACCATGATAAAAATGAAATGAAAATGTTGCTCCAACCATACAAATGATTACAATTAAATGCATATAAACTTCAATAAAATCCCATAGAGAGAGGAATTGAAGAACCGAATTCGAATACGAATTTGAATTTGGTGTTAGAAGCATCACACAGCTTCGCGGATCAATTTAGTCTTATGATGCCGATAATTTTATAATTTGATGACATAAAAACTCACAGTAAATAAAAAGTTGCAAGTTTGATGGTATCCATAGCCTTAGATCATTATATTGTTTGTCCTTTTAAATACAGAAATTATTGGTATCGTGATCTCTTGTATGGCAAGCATAAAATACTTTTTTTAATGGTTAATACTATTTTTAATTCTTATAGTTTGTCCTTATTTTAGTTTTAGTCCTTAAAGTTCAAAACCTGTGTTTTTGGTAAATTGGTTTCTTGATACCGAAAAGAAAATCAAGTATACCCCCATTCATGATATATATGTGCAAGGAAGATGTGTCAAAAATTGATTTATTTATTGAAAAGAGAAAGAAAAGGATTTGTTGGGTAACAATAGAAGATGTCTGGAAGGCGGCTTATCAGGCAGGGCTAATGTTCACTATGTAGCATCCGCAAAATGCGAAGTCAATATCAAGCAGGCGCAATAGTTTTACATGTTTGTAAGGATTTTAGTCTGTTTCGGGGTTGTCTTTTATCTGTCTTATTTACCACCACTCACTAAAATCAACCAAACTAAAAAAAGGATAATATAATCCTTAATTTTTTACATTTGTTTTCATTTTAATAATTTTAGTCCCTCAAATTTTAAATCATAGATTTTGATTTCTCAAAAAGTAAAATGGTTCAGATTTTTAGTGGATTGTATTTGTATGAACTAATTGATTTAAATAAAAAGAAACTTGAGTTAATATAATTTTTGGTCCTTCAAGTTTGTTCTCATTTTGGTTTTGATCTCTTAAATTTCAAACCATAGGTTTTGTTCCCTCTATGAGTAAAATGGTCCAAGTTTTTATTGGGTTATAGATACCAATATTTTAAATAAAAAGAAATTTGAGGAACCAAAATCAAAATAGGAATAAACTTAAAGAACCAAAATCTATATTAATCCCAAAAAACTTGAAGGATTAAAACCTGTTTAAAATTTAGGGAATCAAAACTAAAATGAGAACAAGAATAAAGATTTGATGATGATGAGACTTAAACGGGGACTTAGTGATGATGAGACATGTCCAATTTGCAAACAAGAAACTGAAAATTTGATCCATGTGTTCCGAGACTGCCAGGACACTCGTCTCCTCTGGCAGAGTATCCTTGCACCAGAGCACGTGCAGCGCTGGTGCTCATTCAACTTTGTGGAATGGCTGCAGTGGAACCTTTAGAGAAAACAAGGCAAGTATGAGAACTGGAGCACTCTCTTTTCCATTATTTGCTGGTGGTTATGGAGACGCCGCAATATTTTTGTCTTTGAAGGACAGAAGGTTACTAACGATGCTATCATTGCATCAGCAAAAGCCATGGTAATGCAATCGCAAGAAGCTCGCCGACTATTAAAGGGCGCCAACATTCCGGGTGTTAGTCGCATTACGAGCAAGACGAGGTGGGAGCCACCTAGTGCAAAGTGGGTGAAAGTTAATACTGATGGTGCATTTTCGCAAGCTCATCAAACTGCCGCATGTGGCGGGCTGATCCGAGACTCAGATGGAATGCTTCTGCAAGGCTTCGTCTGCTGCATGACGGAAGGGGATGCTTTAAGTGCTGAACTTTGGGGCTGTCTTCATGGCTTGAAAATGGCCTGGGATGGAGGTCATCGACGTGTCATTTTGGAGACAGATGCAACAAATGTCATTGATCTCCTTGCAACTGAAACGAGCCCAGATCATACTGATTATAATGTCATCAAAGAGGCCGGGTGATGATGAACAGGGACTGGGAGGTTCGCATTAACCACGTCCACAGATCTGGGAATGAAGCTGCGGACTACCTTGCCAGACAAGGACTTAACGCTTTTCATGGGATTCACTTCATTCATGAAGCACCTCCTGATCTAGCTGGTATTCTGTATAAGGACTGGCCTAGTAGGAATGTAATCATGTAGACTGTAACTGGATTGCTTTTGTTATCAAAAAAAAAAAAGAGAACAAATTTAAAAGACTAAAAATTGTATTAACAAAAAAAAACAACAAGGATGAATGCTTGATCGAGAGAGAGAGAGAGAGGAGAAACTATATTTAGGATTATTTTTTAAAAATGTTTCCCTTTATGATTCTCTTGCGAAGATATGACCCGACACCTGGCCTAAGGCAAAGAAAATATCTTTTTTTAAAAAATTATGTTTTAACTTTACAAATACATTAAAAAAAGCAACAAAATTTTTTTTGACCTATCTTTTTTTTTGTGGCCAAAATTTTTTTGACATATCTAAATTTTAAATATTATACTCGTCTTTAATATAAAAATTATTTAAATTATATGAATAAGTTAAGAAAGCGGATTCATATTCTTTTAAAATTCTCCTTCTTTTTTTATCAGAATTCTTTGTTTACTCTGACAAAAAATAGATAGTTTAAATGCAAAATTATCATTGAAATATAAATCAATAAATTTTGAATATAAAAAATTTAATGTGAACTTGTGGTATAAAAATTTAATTTATAAAATATTTTAATAATAGTTTTATAAGATTCATGTCATGTGTAATAATAGTACTTGAAATTGCTTCATTACCGGTGGCCACTTCTTTTCTCAAGGAAATTAAAAGAGAAGAAAAGTCGTGTACGCAATTTTGCTTCTGCATTTTTGGCCTAAAGATACGTCATGTACATCTTTTTTTTTGGTGTAAAGAAAATAAATCATATATTTATTCCAAAGCAAAACTGTACAACGATGATCCATGCTGTAAATTCTTTTTCTTTCTCTTTTTTTTCCCCTCACGCTCGCACTTTAATTAACATGGTTTATTAAAATGTTTGAGTGTAAATCAAATCATAATTTTTAAAAATAATTTTATGATATATAAAATAAACACGTAAGATGTGTTTTATTTTTACTTAAATGAAAATATTTTTTTTAAAGTGATTTTGAGATATTGAAACGTTTCCTACAATCTTAACATAAAACCAATGAATATCAACCAACCGACTGGATATGCTCGGCTAGCCGCTTCAATGGCTGGATTCATGTCATTCTAATTGTCTTGCATGGATTAGATAAATACACTTTATTCTCTGGTTTTAAAAAAAAAGAACGCTTTATTATTCTAACAAACACTCGTATTTAAAAAATAATGCTCGTATTCACTACGCATTAATTTTTTGGGGAGGGGGGTCCAAATCCACCAAGTATTTCTCATAGAAATTGTATACATTGAGCCGAAGAATTACTACATTATGCGGCTTTTAAAATTAGTCAATTCATTTTTCATTCGTAGAGGGATGTAAACCAAGTTGTTCCCATGTCCAAACTCAAATTTTAGGTTTAAATTTTGTCCAAAAAAATTTTAGTTTTAAATTTTAATTTTTCGCAGCATAAGAAAAAAAAAAGAAAGGCACATTAAAAAAAATTCAGATGAACAACCTCAACCATGTGCCAAAAGAAACCTAAACCTCAGAATCAACTACTAGTCGTTGGGAAAACTACTAGTCAAATTAATGGTTTGTCAAACTAATTTTTGTATCTCAGTTAAAAAAAACTAATTTTTTTACCAACAAAAACTGATTTTTATACCAAAATAATTTTAAAAGAATAAAATTTCACCAAAAGTATTAATATTACAAACCTATGGACGGAAATTTCACACCATCTCATCAAACAAGAAGATGATATGAATATAAACTATAAAATATAAACAAATTATTTCCATAAAAAATATTTTTTATAGTATCTAGAAAAATATGCATTATAAAGTAACAGCTTTTTAACGACTTTTTCATTTCTTATCGTGGGCCCAACTTTCTCTTCTTGGGTTGGGGTTTTTTCAGATGCAGGGCAGCAAATCATTTACCTTGCAACCCAAGCTAACTTGAAAGATCCAACGGTCAAAGAATCCGTCCCTCGGGCTCACATCACCTGGTGGTGGTTAAAAAAAAAAAAAAAAAAAAAAGAAGAAGCTCGCATCACCGTTCCACGGGGAAATTTCTACGGGCGTCGCATTCATGATGCATCATCCTGATCATTCCTACATTACTTGAAGCACCGAAGAAACAGAAATATGAATGAATACGAAAGAAATGCATCTCCAACGAACTGACCAGCTGAGATAGGAGAAGAGCCTCTTGGATCATCCGCAATGTTTGCTAAATTATTTCAGAAACACACACCAGAGCACCGTCCTCAGGTATGTGCTCTATCTCTATTATTTTCATTATTTTTCCTGATTTTCTGTAATTATCGCCGATCAATGTCGATGAAGAATGTCGCCGGGGCGTCACGCATAGAGCAGAGAAACATCTGTTTCCAATTCAGTTTGTGAGAAAGTAATATTACATTGTTAAGTTCATATCACTCTGAATTCTTTGGACTAAGCAATTTGAAACTTAATCCGATACGTTTTTGAAACTGGGTGTCGGAGTAAAGCCACGACAAACCAAAACTATTGTTCTCGAATTGAACTTGTTCCTCCTTCTTTTGTCACAATGTTTCTGGTTTGATCCCGCACCTTTATTTTGGGTATTCCAGGAGTATTCTAGTGATCGCTGGAAATATTAGCAATTGAATGGTTGTTCTGAAGAACGGATTGATATTTCTGTTTCTTGTTTTAATTAGTTGTTTACTTATTATGTTCGCTGGCTGTGGCTTAAGAGACAAGAAAATCTTTTCTCCCCTTTTGTCTGCCACAAGAAAAATTTAAACTTTCACACATCCCACTTGATATTTGTTTTCAGTTTGGTGTATATATTAGCTTTAATCTTTCACTTGAACATCTCATGTGCTCTTCGGCAGCATAATGTGGGACAGGGAAGTTTCACATCAGCAGATTTGGATCCCAAAGTTGTTCTCCACTATGGCGTCCCATCAACTGCATCTATCCTGGCTTTTGATCACACTCAACGTCTGTTGGCAATAGGAACTCTGTGAGTTCTTTTTGTTGACCTTATGTTGAAACTATACGTTTTTATTCCAGCTTTATCGGTAAAATATTTGAGATTTAGACAGGTGTTTACATCTGAACCAAGTTGAAGTATACACTAGCGCTTTCCCGTTTATGGAGATCTGCAAAGTAGTTTTGACTTTTTAGTTCATTCTTCTGGATTTGCTGATAACCTTTTGTTCCAGAAGTATTTTATTATCTTAACTCTTGATTAATATATGAACAAAGAGTGATCTGTAAAAGCAGATAGAGGACTGAAGTCTGAAAGGGGCTTTGATATTCCATGTGCCTTAACATAGTTTTTTTGGCTGTTGATTTTAACCTAATCAGAATGGCATGAAATCATGCATCACTCGAATTCTTAACATGACTTTAGTATTGATATTGAAGGGTGAATTGCCTATAAACATAAAATTTACTTGAGCGGCAATATAGTAGCACATCAATATGTCATGAAGTTGTCAGATGGAAATAATCTAAGTGTAGTATGGCTTCATGAGCTGACTTTCATATTTTCTTCATTCTTTGAAGAGATGGAAGATAAAGGTAATTGGTGGTGACAACATTGAAGGGATTCTTTTCTCCCCAAAGCATTCGTCATTCAAAAATTTAGAGGTTTGTTACATGTGTCAATCTTAAATCTATTGTCACCCTGCTGGTGTGTCTGTTGAGTTTGTGCAATCTATGGAATTCATGTGCTATCTTGCATGTAATGCATGTGCATGTAAATGTACACATAATACTTGTCTGTTAATCTAGCAAAGGAAAACAAGTTCTTGAACTCTAGATGTGAAAAAACATGTGGTCATTAAATGAAACTACTTTTATATTTTCATTTATAGTTTGAGAATGCAATGAATATTTTGATATCTGTTGTTAACGTCTGGCATATCTGTTACAGTTCTTGCAAAATCAAGGTTTCCTTGTCAGTGTCTCAGCTGACAATGAAATTCAGGTACCCTCCTTAGACTATAAGTTCTTCTAAACTGTCATGACGTGGCTTTCTTTGTTATTCTTATGGTTATATGTCTCAGTAAATTACACTAACTTCCTTTGTTGTTTAGCTAAATTCTACTTGATGTCCTTCTTGCCTTGAAAAGTATATTCAACCCCATTCCAATTTATTTAACTTCAATGAAATTAAAATTTTATATTATATGGGTTGCCTCCCAAATTAAAGTTATAAAACCTGTTTTTTACTGTCATATTAAATATAAAATCACATCAGTTTTATATTGTGTCAAAAAATAACTTCTTAAACCGAAAATAAATTAGATGGGAGGATTCTGCAGCATATATCAAAATGTCATGGGAGCTGAGTATGATTTTTGTAGCAAGAGAGATGTTAACATAGATTAGCCAAACTTGGGAAGTTTAGTGTATTTCAATCTATATTTTAATCTCTCTGAGGGTCTGAGCTTTCTTATTTTGCTCAGTATCTTGGTGAGCTTGTTTTATTTCCGTTATCTCTACTCTCATACATTTTCCCTTTCCACTGCTGCATTAATCAGTTGGTCCGATATGTTTCTGATGATGGCAGGTTTGGGATTTGGAAAGCAGGCATATAGCTTCTGCTTTACAGTGGGAATCTACTGTAACTGCTTTCTCTGTTATTTATGGCACTACTTACATGTAATAGAGATCGATTCCAATCTGCATTCTGCTTTCTGTTCTTTCAGATGACATTTTGGCATTTGGACCTGAATCATTGTTAAACTGTTGATAACTATTAGGTATATTGGAAGCGAGCATGGGATGGTATATGTCTTGAAGTTTGACGCTGAAAATAGAAAACTAATGATCTTGCCTTACTATGTTCCCACCAATGTAATTGCTGGTAAATTCTTCTTTCTTACAGTTCATTTATGCCATGCTTGAGCTGAAAGCAATAGTATTATTTTCATACTTCCCAAAATGGCTGGTTTAAGAACAGCCTAGGCAATTTTTTCCTTTCGCGTCTAGTACACATGAGATGCCATCCTTTCCAGCACGGGTCAAGGAAACTCTCTATCGATTTACGTTTTAACTGGCTAGCAACATATCTTGAAGTGACTTTATATTTGTGCAAGAGAGAATTGAAGCAATGCAAAACAGAAAGAGGAAAAAACTGAAAATAGGAATTAAAACAATCCCAAATTTAACATTAATGATCATAAAGGTCCTATTTTTAAATGACCACTGGTCAGAAACCTACTTAAAGGCAGCCTAGATGGAGAAGCCTTATTCATATCAATCATCCTGATCCTTCTGGAATACTGCAATGTTGGATACCCTATCCATAAGTAAAATGCTTTTATTCAAATGCCAAACTAGATAATAAATGACCCCAGGCATTCAATTACAAACCCCTAAGGTAAATAATTGCATAGCTAGAATAATGTCAATATCTTCTGACTCTATGATCTCGTGCTTAACCACATGAAGGTTTTTGTGGGGTTAATTTGTCAATAGTAGATTTCCCTGGGTGCAAAAAATGTTTTCTCAGAACATGATAATATTGCTTTGTACTCTTCTGTTGCAGGAAATTGAAACATTTTTTCCTTCTCAGCTATGTTTTTTTTTTTTTTTAATGATCAAGATACAAGGAGAAAATATTGTATGAACCTATGATGATACAAAGCTTTCTACTTTACTAGAAGGGCTATAGGTATAGGGTAACTAGTCAATGTTAGTGCACCATGGTGCTCATGTGATCCATCATTATGAGAATACTTGAATCCCAGGTTTGGAGTATGCCAGACCGGACCCTTTCATTTGCTTGAATGGCTTTTTAGGTTTTTTGTGTATTCTTATGTTACTTCTCTTCCTCCATGGATAATATTCTATACAGATTTCCTTGGTTGCCATTTTGACGCCTGTAATGCCATTTCAATTGACATTTCTTTGTCAAGGCATATTATTGGAAAACTGTTGTCATTGATATTCTTTAAGCTTATAATTGATGTCTAATTTGAATTAATATTATAATATGGACAATCATGTAATTTCTCTTAAGTCTATTATCTTATTAAAAAAAAATTGCTTGCTTTTGCAGAAGCAACTGGGATGTCACTTGATTGTGTTTCGGTGGTCAGAGTTCTTCATCAACCTGCTTCTGAGGGAAACAGGCAAGATGAGCATCTTTTAATCTTTCTCTGATTGACGTAATTAAGTTGTATGAGAAGAATGCGAGACAAGAGTTTTAGGTAATTACAGAGCTCCTTGGCTGAGTTGGCTCATTCATGATTAAATGAACTGTGCTGTGGTGCTTGTTCTTTCAGAACGATAGATTGATAACAGACTGGCTTGAGTTTGAGTTGCATCATCAGCCTGACTCCATTAAAAGAGTTATAACCATAAGAGAAAGACGAATTTCCTTTGAAATGACGTCTAAAAGAAGATGAAATCTTTTGTCTATATTTTCGTTTGTAGTCACCGTTATCTGCCTTTTGTTGTATGACAATGTATTAAACTCATTATCAAATAAGATTCTGCGATGACAATCATGAGGAAATTTCAAACAATCGAACTCTTATTCTAAATTACCATTAAGGTGGTTTCTATATCACTTTCAACCGTGCTATCAATTTTCATCATATTATTCATATCGCTATTTGATTATGGTAATTGATTGCAAGCAACATGGAAATGTCATTTCTCGGAACATTGAATCAGCTGTTATGTGCCATGAAGCATTACAAATTCAGTCTACAGCTTAGTTTTGAGTTGCACATAAACTAGAACTGGTACGATTTGTTATAGCTATGTTCAACTTATTATTATTATTATTATGGGATCCTTTTGCAGACTGCTGATTGCATATGAGAATGGAGTGCTTGTGCTATGGGATGCTTCTGGAGATAAAGTTGTTGTCATCAGAGGACATAGGGACCTTGAGTTAAAGGATAAACAAATGATTACTCATCCAAATAATTCTGAGGATACGCTGTCAGATAATAAATCAGATCATAAAGAAGATAAGGAGATAAGCTCTGTCTGTTGGGCATCTAATAATGGATCGGTTATTGCTGTTGGTTACATAGATGGTGATATAATGTTCTGGGACTTGTCAACTGCTGACTCTTCCACTGGTCATCAAGCTAAAAAGATGTCAAATCATGTTGTCAAGCTTCAATTATCATCAGCAGATAGAAGACTACCTGTCATTGTTCTACATTGGTGTGCAAATAAATCAAACAGTGATACTGGGGGCCTTCTATTTGTTTATGGTGGCGATGAAATTGGGTCTCAAGAAGTTCTGACTGTAAGTTCCATACTCACAGTGACTATTTGATGCTTAATTAATATTAGCAATTATAATAATTACAAAAATGTGATATATGTAACAGATAATGCATAATGAGGAAAAGGGCTCCCTTAGTTTCTATCATGATCATTGTAGTGGAATACAAAAAGGAAAAAGGGGTAATTTATAGTTTACCATCTTGTGGTTTGGCCCAAAGTTAGTTTGGCCCTTCATAGTTTGAAGTATGTCATCCTCCACTATTGATGTTTGTTAATCCTATGTAATTTTACCACGATTGTAACAAAAATAATCATGTGAATGTTAAAACTAGGAACAATTTCGTTGTTGAATTTTGTTTTGGAAGAATATAGAGGTGTGATGCGCCTCTGTTTTGTTTATTCAACGATTTAACTGCTGCATACATTAGGTATTAATATAGGGTGAAGCAAAAACCCTAAACATAGGATCCTAGATATCATATCCTTTACTAGTTCTTAATATCTTGGATTTATCTTCAAAGATATAAAAAATTAACAGAAGATATAATATCTAAAACTAACCTGTTGGCCAAAAAAAATATCTAAACCTAACCTAGGAGGATATTACTACTACTACTATTTTTATTATTAATGAAATAATAATACATGAATACATTAAATATTTCTTTTCTTCTCTAGTCGGCACCTTCAACAGTTTCATATACATTTTGAATAATTTAACAATGTTCCAATATTATTTCTTAGATTTAGTGGACACTTGTAATTGCAAACGTTGGCTTCATCCTAGCAATAGCCTTAAAAGGCTAGGAGACCATCAATCATCAATATATTATATAAAACAAAATCTGATATTACTGTAGAATCATTGTTCATCTGCCATATGGACCTCATAAGCCTCTTTTATTTTTTTGTTTACCAAAAATATTGCACATTCAAAATTAATTCTCATGCATCCTACAGATAATATAGTATTGTTTTATATATAAATAAAATTAATATATATGTTGTTATAAATGATTCTTTTTCAATCGGAGCACCTTGTTTTCCAATAAAAAGAAAAGGAAAAGGGGAAAAAAAAAAAGTTGAAGTACGTGGGCAGTTGCACAGCGTACTGCTAGTTGTTAATGATATACACAAACCATACTTTCATTAATGAGATTTTAATCACTTGAATTATTTTGGTCAAAACTAGGAACAAAGATGCCGCAAGGTGGGTTGAGCGGCATCCAAACAAACCAGTGGGTGAATGTGGCTTTGAAACCTTTTTCTTTTCTTTTGATTTTTTTTTAAATGTGTTTTTGGGGGTTGGGACTTTAGGTCTCATGGTGTCATGCTTTATTATAAATGATTTATTTGCGTTCTGTTGTTCTCATTAACACGGGTGAATGTGGCTCATGATGTTGGATATTTTACATTAACACTTCTCAGGGATAGGACTAGTTTCTTTCTTACCTGTTTTGCATTGAACATTAGCAGTCTCTTAATATTTCAATATATTCAAATTATTTAGATAATTAACATGTCACAATAATGTGGTGTTTTCTTATATACAGGTTTTGAGTGTTGATTGGTCTTCTGGGATTGAAAGTCTCAAGTGCAGTGGCCGTATTGATGTTACGCTTAATGGTTCTTTTGCTGATATGGTTTTATTATCAACTGATTATTGTTCAGACAGAGCTTGTAATATGTTATATGTATTGACAAATCCTGGACAGCTGCATCTTTATGACAAAGCTTGCTTGTGTTCCTTAATGTCTCAACAAGAAAAAAATTTATCCGTTCCTTCAATGGAATATCCCATGGTCATACCCACTCTTGAACCATATATGACAACAGCAAAGCTTTGTGTGGTACATGGAGATGGGAAGTGTTATCGGGCCTTGTCTGAGGTAGTGGATGCTCACTAGGTCTAAATATTCTTCTTTTTTTCAGTTGCTATGCTTATGGTAATTTAAATAGATACATTATTTGCACTGATATAAGTTTTCCGTTTATTTTAAAAAAAAAAAATTGTTGGCGCTACTAATTGCATAGGATGATTATCCAGATCCTATTAGCTGCCAAGCAGAGCGCAGCGCAAGATCAGACAAGTAGTGGCATGAAGTGGCCTTTGACTGGTGGAGTTCCAGGTCAGCTTTTGAAAGAAGACCTTCACGCCCTTCAAATGTACATAGCAGGTTATCAAGATGGATCTATTCGGATATGGGATGTGACCCATCCTTCTTTGACATTAGTGTACAATATGACATCTGAGGTTAGCATATTATACTATTTTGTAACTGGTGATTTTGTTTAAAGTAAATAGGAAAAGTCCTATTGAACTTTCATTGTTACGGAAGAAAGCTCCTACGTTAGTGACTTGATCTTGCCCTTCATTTGGAAATGAATTCTGCAATTGGCAGGTGAATGGTATTAAAATTGATAGTGCAAGTGCAGCAGTATCAGCATTGGACTTTTGCCCGGATACTTTACGGTTGGCAGTTGGCAATAAATGTGGCCTGGTAAAAATTTTATGTATTATTTTCCTCCCTTTTTTATACAATAAACTTATGAATCCTTTGTAATTTTATCCAATGAAAGCATATAGGTTCGTCTATATGGGCTAGTTGGGAGTTCAGATGAAATGAACGTCTACTTTGTGACAGAAAATGAAAACAAAGGTTGGTTTTCTCATTAATTTGCAAGCATAATTCTGTTTACTTGTTTTTAGTGTTAGGAAGGTATTATAGTTATCATTCAGGGAACCCCGTCACAAGGACAAGAATTGCTGTAAGAGACCCATTTTAGAATTTATATGGTTGAGGGAGTTTCATATCTAGAGACTTTTATCTACATTAAGCAAAGATGTAACCTTCTAAACCTATCAATGTCACATATGTGATTTGATTTATTTTTGTCATTCTATCTGTGAGCATAAGTTGGAGACTCAAAATAGTTTTACCGTATTTGCCGCATCATGGAAAATCCCCCTGGGACTTCACACAAGCCCACCATTATCTTGTGTTAAAATTTGATTTGATGATACAAATAAGATGGTGAGGATTGAACTCTTAACCACATGGTTATGGTGAACTCTTAAGCTGAAAATCGTTCTTCTGGGTAAGGGCAAGATAACTAGGTTGTAAAAATGTTTCAATATTTGGTCTTCTACTCACTGAAGGGAGTATTTCATGTCAGTTCCACAATAATCTTAGTTATATTCTGGTGTGTGAGCTGAACATAGAATTTTCTTCCTCTAATCACTGATTTTAATCAATACATATGAAATGTAACAGTTCAAAAGACCCCTAAAGGGAATGGACCTCATTGTACTGGAGTATTTTCCCTTCAAAGTTCTCCTGTATGCAGCCTAAAGTTTGCAAACCTGGGGGCAAAGCTTGCCGTCGGATATGAATGTGGAACAGTGAGATCTTCGACAATTTTATGTTTCTAAATGATATAGTTCGTTTACTGTTGGTTAATGTGTTGACTTATATACAATTTGAGTTAAACTATTCTCAAGTCTCAAACTTTTTATTTTTAAATCCACTTTGCAGGTTGCTATGTTTGATATCATAGAACCATCAGTTCTCTTTCTCACCAGTGAGGAATCTAGTGTATCTTCACCAATAATTTCTCTGAATGTCAAATTTTCAGATGGTTGTTGCTTACCAAACAGTCCGCAGAAATCTGCAACCAATATTTCTGACGGTCGTGGAAAAGGGCTGTTAGTTTCTGCAACAAGAGACGCAAATGTTATTGCCACAGATACTGCATCAGGGGATATGGTTTGCAATGTGTCAATAACCCCAAAGAAAGAATCAAATTTAATCTCCATGCATATTATAGGCAAGTATTTTATTGATGAAAAGTAGATATTATAGCGTGCCCATGACTTGTACCCCATATCGTGCCATATTTTTTCAGATGGTACTTGTGAACCATCAAGTGGAAAAGATTTATCCAACTCACCTCTGAATGCTGATTCTGGATCTGAATTTGGACAAGCTAATGTTCAGTCCGAAAGTGCACCTGTTGAAGCTGAAGCTGTCACAACTGTAGAAAGTTCATATTTTGCTCAGATGTTATCTAACTCACTCATTTTGCTTTGCTGTGAGAGTCAATTGAGCATACACTCTATGAAATCTGTGATTGAGGTCTTTCCATGTCCATTGTTATTCTGAATTTATCGTCTCCTTCTATACCATTTAATGGAACTGCCATATTACAGGGTAGCAGTAAGTACATTCGGAGGGTGAACCTCGTAAACCGATGTTGTTGGACAACTACATTAATGAAAGGTGGGAAAGAGTGTGGGTTGGTTGTGCTGTATCAAACTGGAGACATTGAATTGAGGTGAACTGCTTATTAAACTTCCTTATTTCTTACTTTGTTATGTTGTGCTTACCCACTTCAAGTCATTAGCAGATGCTTAAGTTCACGAAAGTGGCAAACCACCTCTTGCCCCGAAAAAAAGACAGTTGGTGCAGGGTGAGAAGATAAAGACACTGATTATATTCAAAATCTTTATCTTCCTATAAAACTTTGAAAACTTTTTCACACAAACAATGTTCTACGTGGGGGCCTCATTAGCATTATATTAATACTCTTGATTTCCTATATATGAAAATTGAGTGGAAGTGCAATAATTAGTTCTTTAATTTTCTTATTCATCACTGGGGGGAGGGAGAATAGATGTGAAGGAAAGATAGAAAGAACGGGATAGGGTGGAGGCAGGGAGTTTAGAAAGGATGGGCATCAGAAACACCTCAACTGTAATATAAATTTCAAATCGTAAGGTGAGGATCCAAAGTACATAGGGTTCCATAATTAGCAAAATTCCATTAATCCAAATATATATTACAATTTGATAATCAGAAATCCCTATTTTTTTAAGTAAAACTCATTTAGTAGATATTTTATATTAAATTTTTTTTTTTAAAAAAAAGCCAAATACTGGCCTAACAGAGAATATCCTTATTATGATGAATTTCCATCTGTACAAATATGATATATTTCCTCTGCCCTGATAGTCCTATTCCATATACCATTTCCTTGCATACTCCCATCATATTGCTTTTTGAATCATCCTTGCTTTTGTTGGGACGCCAATGTGTACATTAATAAGCTTTTTTTCTGGCGACAAGCATTTGATGGATGTTAAGTCACTTTGAGCAGGTCCATACCAACTCTGGAAGTGGTGGGGGAATGTTCTTTAATAGCAATTCTACGATGGAGCTTGAAGACCAACATGGAGAAGACAATATGTTCTTCCTCTAATGGACAACTTATTCTGGTCTGAAAATTCTGTTCTTGAATGAAGATATGTTGATAGTATTTACTGCCATAACTTATCTGATTGGTCTATTATTTCTATCCAACTTGTGCTGTAGAGTCTTAAACTTGGCGTTGATATTGATGCCTTGAGAGGTGAAGGGAAAAAGAATGACCATAAAGAATGAAATAATATTTGATGTGTTGTGGACCTCTGAAATAATTTTTGATCCTCTGGACAGTATGCGTTGGTAGATAGTCAGGTTCGTTCTGGTTTATTATTGGGCTCATGGCTCTTGTTTTATAGGTCAACGGGAATGAAACTGCTTTTGTATCACTGTTGAAATGTGAATATGAACTCTGGTAATTTTCTCTCTCCTCCCTTTTTCTAGGCCCTTTTTTTTTTTAACCCGATTCTTGGTATGTACATGCAGATTTTTTGATTAATTTCTCGCAACATTAAATGGCAGTTTTTGATAAATTGAATGATATCAAAATTTTGAGCATATTATCTGTCATAAAGATTCTAGCTTTACTATTGAATTTAAGTAGGAAGAATTTTGTCTTCGGAAATGGTTCTTTCGTTCCACTTTTGTGTTCTATTAGTTTTTGAAGTTCTATTTTGTTTGACGAAACTTGAGAAATTTTTTCTGACCTAATTTTGGATTCTATTTTGTTTAACGAAAATATATTGTTTTAGTTTATTTTATGGTCTTGTAAATTTCTTGTTTTCTTAGGGCTTATGTTTTGCGCGATCTATTACTACCCCTCCGGTCACCACTTTTTGACCTTTTTGCGTGATCATTGACAACAAGCAATTCTGAGATTTTGTTGATTTGATCTTTGGTTGCTGTTCTCTGCCAAATCATCTGCCCATCGAATCCAGAAATGATTGGGGAATGTGAATTAGCATTCGTATTCAAAACAATGGCGCCTAATGTAAACTTTTGAATTTCTGTAGGATTCCTGAGTCATTGCCTTGTCTACATGATAGGGTCCTTGCAGCGGCCGTGGATGCTACAGCAAGCCTACCTACAAACCAGAATGAAGAACAGGTCCAGTTTGTTCTAGCTTTCTTTACTTCTGTTGTTTTCCATATATTTTTAAGCATTTGTAATCTCTTTTGCTGTAGGGGCGACAGTATCCAGGTATCTTGGTTAATGTTGTCAAGAACCTAAAAGCGGGTAAAGTGGAGGAGGAAAATCAAGCAATTCATCATTATAGTTCTGCAAATTTAGAGAAACTTTTCTCCTGTCCCCCCTTCTTAAAGGCTTCCTCTGCCACAGCTGATAAGCAAGATCCATTTGAGCTTGACATAGGTTTGTTCTAAAAGCATCATCCGCTGCCACAAATACCAAAACGTCTGAATGTCCACGTTGTTTTGGTGCAGATCAAATTCACATTGACGAACCTTTAGTTGTCAACTATCCTCAGAAAAGTGATATTGACAAGACAGGTATATCTATCATCATTTTCCCCTTCAAGTATTTTATCATTTGAATGACGAACGTGTGCTTTGCAGATAGAGGAAAAAGAACTGACAACAAAGGAAAAGGGGCAGACAAACAGAAATTATTTGAGGGTGCAAGCACTGATACAAAACCGAGACAGAGAACAGCGGAGGAAATCAAGGCCAAATACAGAAACGCCGGGGTAAATCTGAGATGTGAACAATTTGAAAGTCCTATTTATTATAGATTGCATATTTGACATCTTGAGTTCTTTCAGGATGCCTCTGCAGCTGCTGCACTTGCGAAGGATAAGCTTCTTGAACGCCAAGAAAAACTTCAGGTTAGGTTATAGAGAAGCTGCTTTTCCCCCATAGAAGAAACCTCCATGAAATTCTCCCTAAACAGTTCGGTGCACTTAAATTTGGAAAATTTTATGCAGACAGTTTTCTGAAATTTTGCCCACTGAATGCAGTCTTCCTATTTTCTGACTATCTCTACTCACCATTTTAAACCATCCTAGATGCTCAGCCAACATACTGAAGAACTGCAAAGTGGGGCGGAAGACTTCGCATCAATGGCAAAAGAACTTGCCAAGAGAATGGAAAACCGTAAATGGTGGCAGATATGACAAAATGCACCGTCCTTCATCTAAATCAGGATATCTAGACTCTCATAAAAGTTGAACTGGACTCACTGGGGTTCTTCGCAGGTAGCTATTTTAAATAAGGTTACTAAAACCTAAATTTTAGGGCATAGATCTCTCATCATGCAAAGAAGTCAACCCTATGTGAGTCAGCTTTCACCTGTTTATGTTACAAAGGAGAAATTTTTGTGTCCATCCCATGTACAGACGTGCGGTGGCCGTGACTTGATCCGTATAATTTGACATGCGGGCTAGCATATAATTTGACCGTCAAGGAAGGGAGAAGTGTTTGGCCTCCTTCTCCCCCCCCCCTATTCTTTCATGTATGTACCAAATAGGTGACTATGTATTGAAAAGGGTGGCGGGTTATGAATCTTTATCATTGTATAGTACCATACGGTTATTAATATATGACCTAATTAGATAGTTGATATTGGTTATATATATAAGACCTATTTTATATATTTACCAATTTTTTTCAAATTAATACTATTAATATTTTCTAACAATAATCAAGTAGAAGAGAGAACGAAGGAACTAAGGGAGATGTTTAAAGTGTTTTAAAAAAAATATCATATTAACTAATTTAATTAACATCCTTAGTATACTCAAATTAGCTAATTATGTTTTACATTAAAAAGCATAGGGGTATTTGATGTCATTGTATTGGTTGAAAAGAACAGCACATGCTGCATTGCTGCATTGTCAAAAGAAAATTGGTCTGCAGAATGTACAAGGTATTGAAAATTGCTAGCTAAATGCATGCATATGCTAAAAAAAGATAATAATTAGAAATAGTTTGGTCTAAATTCCCTGGAACTTGTCATAAGGGCAGGATTTTATTTGAAAACCTTGGCTCAAATGACCCCAGGCATCATTGTGATGCTCACATTATGTGTTTAAGCTACATCTGCAAATGTTTTAACGTTTGCCAGTTTCAAAAAAAAAAAAAAGGGTGAAGGACAAGGTCTTAAACCTTAAACGAATTCCAGTTTGTGATTGTTGGAAAAGAATACACAGCTTATGTTAAGAATGAGTATCAGGTGTCACTTGGCCAATATATTAGCCACAGTAGACTCGGATGCTGGTTACATCATGGGAGAACAAATGTACAAAATAATCCTTCCAATGGATGATAATGGCATGCTTCAAGATTATTCCAAGAGAATTATGCCCAACTGAAGATTCATCATTTCAGAATAAAAAGGAAGTTTATTTAATACATAAGACTCAATATAATGAAGTATTGAGAATATAATCTTTTTGTGGATTTGCATTGGGTGCTCATCAGTTTTGATGAGTACCCAATGCTCATTAGATCTGGACGGTCCAGATTTAATTTTAATTTTATTTTTATTTTTATTTTTTTAAAATAATTAATTAATAGATATAGGATAAAAAATAAAGATAATATCTTAATTATCATTCTTTAAAATATAATCTTTTTATTTTAAATAATTATTTAAAAATATTAAGTCTGGACCGTTTAGATTGGATCTGAATGGCCCAGATTGCTCATCGCTTGATGAGCACTGAGTGCGGACCGCTTTTTGTAACTATCAATCTGGATGGGAAAGGCCACTAATCAACTGTAGAAGCAAAATGTTGGCAGTAAAAAGAAAGCTGTGAAGCTTCATCCACTTTACTTGCACGGGATGTCACATTTGTCTCATCTAAGAAATTCTTCCACCAGCTGGGTTGCGTTAACACCAGTTAGTAACCTGCAATTCCAACAATATTGAGTTTATGTACTTAAGTCAAAGTGATACAGCTGAACTAATTCTCTGACATTCATTATATTATGATATACTCCTCCAGTCCTTAATATAGGACTTAATTATTAAGTTGGTTTTGATCTTAAATATAAAATCTATTTTTCATATTTATTAATTTTTTTAAATTATCCCTATAGATACTCCTTCAACTATAATCAAGTAAAAGAGAGATAGGAGATATTAAGAAAGATGAGTATGGTATTTTAAGAAAAATATGTCACATTTCTTATAATTAACTAATTTACCTAACTTTCTTAATCTAATCAAATAAGTTAAATAAGTCTTATATTAAAAATCGAAAGAATACTACGTATGCTTGTGATTCTAATTTTAGTTCGACAACTAATTAAGTTTACTTTTGAAAAAAACACTGTTCAACATGTGAACTGACATCTAGAGAAAAATTCTTTTTAAATGTTTATGAAATATTAGAGTCACATCATTTTTAGCACAACCAAACAAGTAGTATAGTCAAACCAGGGTAGTGAAGGAGAATAGTGAAGCAATTCGTGCTTTTTAAGATATATTATACCGTGACATCCTTCAATATGCTCCATCTGCTTTATTATAAGTTTTAAATAACTGATTTATGAATAATAAATAAGTAGTTAAAAATAATAAATATTTAAAAATATATTTTTGTTTCCAAATGTGCCTTTATAATAAACAAAAAAAAAGAATGAAAGAAAGTATGTGGAGAAATGTAACAAGAAAGAAATAATTATGGACAATATTGAAAAAATACATTAAATATTAAAACAAATCTAAATTGAAAGTTGTAAAATAAAATACATATCTCTAAATTTGAAGCTTATATATATATATATTTTTTGGCCAATAATTTGAAGCTTATATATAGAATCTTAAGAAATTATGTAAGTAGTATTATAGTTACATAGTGGCTCCCAGCATCAGAGTGCGGGATAGTGAGTCGATGAAGGTGGAGGGAAACCAAATGGAAGAAGGCATGAAGGAAGGAAGGAAGGAAGGAAGCTGGCTGGCTTGAGAGAAGAAACCAAAAAAGCGGTCTCTGCTTTTCAAAAGGGGGGGGGCTAATGCATTGGCCAGTGGGGGTTGCTGGACTCAACAAAACCAACTCATTTCCTGATTGGACGAACTTACACAAACGTCCAAATGGTGGGTCCCACGTGTTCCTCTCATCTGGATGACAACCTTTTCCAACACAAACACGAGCCTCCGTTTCAAACTTGTACTCTTCCTTTTGCTTCTTATCATCCCCTGTCTTTTTGCCCCATCCCAGCGCACTCTCCACGAAGCCTCTTGCTTCACCTCAACTTCTGCCCATCACCTATTTTTTCTTCCTTTGTCCACTGTAGTGGTACGATTTTATATCCCTTTGAATCAGCTTGTAGGTGCGCGCGCGTGTGAGAATTGTGAGCAAGTAAGTCCACAAGAATTTCAAATGGATTATTTATAAAGGACATATGCATTTAATGGTCAGGTGGGGTTCAATTGTTTTAAATAATGCTGTTACCTATCCCATGCAATTTCCTCATCTTCCTTATCTTATGACATCTGTCCCACTTGCTTCATCAGTTCTTCTCCAAACACCTATCCTGGTATTCGCGCGCACCCACACCCTTCTATGAGTTCTAACCATCCATAAATAGCTGATTCAACAAAATTTCTGATACAAATGGCGTTTCTTACGAGCACAACTTGATCTGGTTGAAAACTTAGACTTGGATTCTCTCCACTACCTTTCCATCCTCTTCCCCTCCACCACTCTCTTTTTCTTTTCACAATTATTGGATCAAAACTCCAATAGTTCAGATTTAATATTTTATAACATTTTATAAAAATAAATATTATGATAAAAAATAGATAAATAAATTTAAACTGTTAGAATCTAATCAATTTTAAATCAATATATCTGCTTCCGGCTGTCTCAAATAAAACGTTCTTGGACCATTTGCTTCATTTTAAATTAAACGTGCCGCATCTTTCTTAAGGCATAAATTTGCACGCTAATGATTCGTAATAGTCACTACCATCATATCAACGCGCATTGTCATTGCCTCTTATCCTCTATCGATATGATTTGGCGTTCATATTCATCTTCTGACGGAATCATAGGTAACCCTCAAGCATAGCTACGAGCAGCCGAGTTTTTGGTTCAACCATTAGATTCAGAAGCAATAGGAGAATGCAATCAGGAAAAAAAAAAGTGCTCATCCTCTTGGAAATAAATGACACTTCATACTTCACTGAAAAGGGCACAGATTTCGGAAGTTGTACTTGTACAGATGTGTGTAAAGACTAAAACAGACAAGCTCCTTCAGCAATGATAAAATTTTCCATGCTAAAGATAATACACCCAAACTTCCAGAAAGGAGAAATAATCAGATAATACAATTACAGGGGGTAAAAAGGCATCGCTGCTTCATTTTTCTCCTCATCATTGAACTAGAAGAAAAGTTGCTACCCTCTCGAATCTCTGTGAATATCCAGGATTTTATTCTTTGCAGCACTCCTTGTCCTATCTCTGACTATACTCTATGTAATGTGGAATAGTTATAAAAATTCAAAATAATAATAATAAATAAATAAATAAACTTTGTCAGAATAATCAAGGAGCGTTGCCATGGCAGCCATTGCTTATGCAACTATCTGCTCGTGTTCCCTATATAGCTGCTCCACCCATGGTGGGAGCATCTCTCTACTGGGATCAAATTGTTGCTGCTGCTTCTCAGAGGGGGCATCTTTAACCAAAGAATTAACCCACGACACATCTGGCTCAAAATTTTCAGACCGTGCCATAGTAGCGTTAGTGTTTCCATTGTTTCTGATCCCAAAAGAAGCAGATTTCTTCAGTTTGTGCAGCTCATCTCCATTCATGCCCCAATCCAATTTCCCATCAGGGGATCTCCAATCTGAAAGTGCAGAAGATACCCTACAGGCGGTGTTGGAGGCCGTAGATTGCCCAAAATGGCGGGGTGATACTGCCCCACGATCAATAAAACTTTGACTTCGCTTTGCGAAGGCTGCAGATCTGGAGTTCATCACTGCTGCTGCCACAGCAGATGATGAATCAAACCCTAAACCCAAGGAATTTCTTGCCGGTGAGGAAGGAAGGTTGGTGGGATAGCTTGCCCGAAGGTGGTTCATGTTTTGCTGCATCTGAAGCCCATTTGGAGATTGCAGCTGAGTAGGCATTCCATGAAGTTGAGAAAGAACAGAAGGATCAACAGATCCCAAAAGGTCATCGAGGTTAGTTGGCTTCAAATCACCCATCCTACTATAATCTGTGTTCCGGAATGATGGGGAAGAGATTCGAGCTATCTCTTCTATCAACTGCTGCTGCTGCTGGTGTTTAGCCGGACTTTCTAGCCCGAGCAGTTCCATCTCCAAATCAAGATCCCTAGCACTTAAGGCCGCCTTCAGCCTGCTACCCGGGAGTTGCAAGGATGGCGGGGTGAGGTTTATTTTGTTCTGCCACAAGCTTCCACCCTTGGGAGATGAAGCAGCCAAAGGAGACAAGGGTGGTGTTGACACAGTTGACATGGGCAAAGATGAGGAGCTAAGAGCTAATGGACTCATAACTGTTGTGTCAATTGCACTAGCAGAAAAGGATTTTGGTGAAGGCATTGCTGAACCAGTGGAAGCATACACAGGGCGCAACTCTTCAGGTTTGTGAGCAAAGAAGCAAACTTTCCTTGAGCAACCAGTCTCATCCTTGCAAAGCCTTGTTCGGTATTGAGCAGGATGGAGCCATGACTCAAAAACACCGTGAGCGTACTCACAGGCATCCCCCTTCGGGCAGCTTCCCTTGCGGAACTCCGGGCAAGGAACGCAGCTGTAAGGATACTTCCGTGGATCCCTCCTCCTTGCATTCTCCCCGGGATGAACAAATGGACACTCAGTCCAGTCATGAGAGTATGCCCTCGAACACGGCTTCACCTTGAAACTGTACATCCTGAACTCATCTGTTCCGTATATACCATTGTTTATGTCAGGCAAAGATATATCAACAGGATATTCTTTCTTCTCTGCTGCTTCTTTTGATGCTAAAGAAGGCGCCGCAGTTTTCTGTTGCTCCTCCTCCTGTTCGATAATTTGATGACTTTCCCCACCTAATTCATCACCTCTCAGCAACGACTCCATCGCCTTCCTTCGCAAGTTGGATGAAGAACTAAAGGCAGGAACAATCAAATTAACAGGCTTATTTCCAGTAGCATCAAGGCAATCAGGACTTGCCTTTGCATCAAGCAAGAGCTTAACAATCTGAAGCGAGGATTCAGAGCCACCGGCAACAGCACAGTGGAGAGCCGTGGCCTTATCGGAACCACAGGCCCTGTTCACATCAACTCTACCGGTTTCAATAATATACTTCAGCACCTCGGTGCTTCCGAATAAAGAAGCAACCATGAGAGGCGTCCTCTTCTCCAATCCCATCTTCTTCGATCCGATTCTTCTTCCATACCAAAGACTTTCCTCGTTCACGTCAGAACCCTTCTCTTCTACTTCCCTTCTGAAGGTTTCGAGATCATCGGTGGCAGACAGCTCCAGCAGACTTGAGATGTTACCAAGAACATAGAAATCCTGCTTCCGAAACTCGCTATCCATGTCGTTATTAGAGGGAGAAAGCTTAGGTTTTGAGCCACCGCACATATCAAAGTCCTGCATAATCGAACAACACAAACTGAATAAGCCACAAAACATCATTTCCTTACATTAAAATGTTTGAGTATCTATGTTAGACATTCGGCAAAAAGAAAGAAAAACAGAATACCCATGTCAGAGTAGAAGTTAAAGATAAAACTTTCCATTGGTATCTAAAGGACCTAGGTTCTCAAATCTTGAGGGATGCACTGCAAGATAACATCCCCATAAATTTAAGCGAAAATTTATAAAGGCTAACAATTCTTGTGCTGTATTTTTCTCACCAACCCAACCGAGAACAAACCTACGCTAAAAATTCCATTAGGAGAACAAAAAGTCAGAACATATCCTTAACAAAATCGTCAACAACCCATACTAACAACCTGGTCCGGCAATACCTACTTTATACAGGAATTCTGATAAGAAAATTTTAAAACGTCATAGAAAGAGAAGGGACGAAAGCAGCAACCCCCACAACCAAATTTCAAATGATGGTTTCAAACTTGTACCAAGAATCAGACCGAAAAAGCTCATTCCTCGTACCCACCCAGAACAACCCATCCCGGAGATCACCAACACCGACCCAGATCAAACCAGAACACGAAAACCCAAACAACATAAGCAAATCAGAACACCAAGAACTAAAAGTTGCTCGAGAATACAGCATACCTCACTAGGGTGAGAGTAAGATATCAGAGTGTCTCTTCCTTTTCGCTCTTAGTTGCTAGAGGGAAATCGAGAAGACCTCGATTGAGAAGAATGAGAAAGAGAGAGAGGAGCCTCTGCCCTTTTATCCTCTCTGTCTCTGCCCCCAGCGATGAAGAAGAGAGGAAAGTGTGAATTTTTCTTTCTTCGTAGCTGTTTCTGTGAAGGTCAAAGTCAATTATTCAACACGCGCGGGCCCCACAGGCTCCTCTCAGAGGTTTGTTTGTTTTTTCAGAGTCGTTCGTGTCTATCTTCCCCGAAATGAAATGCAAATGAAATTGAAATGAAACTAAATTCACAACGTTGCATGTGGAACCCACTTCCACTTCCACAATCGCCTGGCTTCAATTTTACGCGCTCTCTCTTGGCTCCCCTGCGCTCAGCTTTCTCTTGATCCGTTGGAACAACTTCTCAATTAGTATTAATTAATCATTTTATTAATCAATTAATACCCAATAAAAGAACTCCCTGGTTTTTAATATAAATACTTATTTAATTAATTTGATTAAATTAAAAAAGTTAGATA